>NW_010361110.1:90118-95017 GCF_000414095.1 Morus notabilis | reverse complement strand
GTAAGTAGGAATCTCGCCTACAGTATGAATAGATTTTTAAAGAAAAAGTTACACATGTTATATATGCATGTTTATGCTTTAAGTATTGTATGCGATGTTATGTCATGCTGTATACACATAAACAGCGCACATGAATTATATGTGTTTGAGTTAATTTAATATTATGTATACTATGTTAGATCATACTGCATACACTTAAGCAGTGCACATGAAGTATATGTATTTGAGTACATTCTATGTTATAGTATGCTTTGCTATGTCATATTGCATACACCTTAATAAGTCAAGAGGAACTTATAAGAATAATATCAGTTGAGTGCCGTACCAGCCTCCACAAGGGAGGTAACTCATGCTCCACAAGGGAGAAAAAGAAAATAACAATAATGTCCTCCGACTTAAGGGAGGCATTCAAGTTATAATCACGGTGTCGTGGGGGACCTTGCAAACCCTCACGTTCCGATGATTGCGCGCAAGTGGTACGCGAGCACTCGGGCCCATCAGTAAGAAAGATAAGATAAGATAATAAGATTATGATAAGACATCATAATTAAGCATAATCAGCTCATGCATATTTATTCATGTGTACTTACAGTTATTTTGTGAGATATAGTTCCTACTTGCTGAGCGAAAGCTCAATCAGATATGTTCATGCTGTAGGTAAGAAACCTATCAGCAATTCTTGAAGGGCAATGGCAAGCGGCGGACGAATGGTGGAGATGGGAATGGATAACGCCCACGCAGTTATCTTCCGCAGTAAGTTTAAGAAAAATCATGTATATGTATATATGATTTAAAGGTTTCAAGCATGTATGTTTAAAAAGTATAGGTACATATGTATGTTAAGGAAACCGAGGTTGTAGCTAACAACCCTCGTTTTGAGTATTTAAGTTTTAGAACGTTGCAACAGAGCATGCAACAAATAAACAAATTTTAAACATGACGATTTAAACGATTGATTTTAAAAGGGCTTTAAGATGTACTTGAATTTAAGATTTCTCACGAAATTCGTTTCAAAGTCAAAATTAAATGGCCCGATTGAATTGGCTAGTTTTAGAAAGGCTTTTAAAGAGCATTTGAAATAAGAGTTCAAATGCTGCTCTGTTTGAAAGATATTTTTAGAACGTTTTATCTTAACTGAAATTAAGAAAAGCTTTAAGAAATTTAGTGATTCACTTATTTGAAATTATTGTTACAAATTATGAAAGTATTCTTTCTTATATTAAAAAAAAAAAATGTTCCGCAAATTTTAAGAAACCCCAGTAAGTACAAGTTAAAGTTTAAGTTACAGTGGCGGCCTCATAGGAGGGTCGCCACGGTGCACCTGGAAAGGATATGGATGTCTCTTTAAGGCCCCTTATGGATGAGCTAAAAGATTTGTGTAATGAATGAGTAATTGTACGTGACACAGTTTTGAATACATCATTTCCGATGTGGGCTGTGTTGCTCACGACAGTTAATGATTTTCCTGCTCGTAGTAGTTTATCTGGATGGAGTGGTCAGGGCTATTTAGCATGCCCAACTTGCAATGATGTAACCCCTTCAAAGAGGATAACAAGTAAGACTTGTTTTGTTGGCCATCGGCAATGGCTTCCTATTAATCATGGGATGAGAAAAAATAAAAAATTTGATGGTAAGGTTGAGAAACGACCTCCACCGGCTCAAAAATCTGTTCACCAAATCTTAGCTCAATTAGAAAATGTGTTAGTCAGATTGTCTGGTAAACATGAAAAGTATGGTGTTAACAAGCGGAAAGTACATGCAAGCAAGCTTAATTGGACAAAGAAGAGTATCTTTTGAGAGTTGCCTTATTGGAAGTCATTGTCATTACGTCACAACTTAGATGTCATGCATATTGATAAGAATGAATGCGACAGCTTATTGGGCACAATTCTAGACATTGACAGAAAAAGTAAGGATATGGACAAGGCGAGAATCGATCTGCAACATATAGGGGTGCACAAGGAGTTGCATTTGTACAAAGACGGTGATCGTTGGATGAAACCACATGCGTCTTATACACTATCTCCAGACGACAGTAAAAAGTTTTGTGATTTTTTAAAATCAGTAAGGTTTCCTGATGGATTTGCTTCAAATTTAAAGAAAAACGTGATCGAATGGAAGAATAAGATTACTGGGCTAAAATCACGACTGTCACATCATAATGCAGTGATTATTGCCAACAGGGATACGATCATTCATGAAGAAAGAGATTGTTGATGCAATAACAGAATTAAGTAATTTTTTCGAGTTAATATGCTCAAGGACATTGCAAAAAAGTGATGTAGAGAAAGCTCAACAAGATATTGTGCTTATTTTATGCAAGTTAGAAATAATTTTTCCTCTTGCCTTTTTTGATATAATAGTACATTTAGTTATACACTTGCCTGAAGAAGCCATTCGAGGAAGACCAGTTCACTTAAGATGGATGTATCCATTTGAACGTTTTCTTGGATCGTTAAAGAAATATGTAAAGAATCGTGCACGTCTTGAGGGTTCGATTGCTGAGGCATACATTGTGAACGAAGCTCTAACTTTTTGTTCAATGTATTTAACTGGAGTTGAAACAAGATTTAACAGACTAGCCAGAAATTGGGTAGACAATGAAGATCGTACTGTTAAAAAGATTTATGTATTTGAAACTCGCTGTCGGCCAATTAGGAAGATGACCCCCCATCACTTTGGATACTCATTTTTTAGAGAAAGCTGAGTGGTACGTACTACAGAACTGTCCAGAAATTCAGCAATTCATTGAGTAAGTACTACTTTCATTTTTGTTACTTAATTGTTCTTTGATTGTGTCATATACAATCGCGTCCCTTATTTTCATTCTCTATTAAACAACGACCATAGGAGGGAGATTGATGACGGTTGTCGAACCATACCATTAGATTAAATTCAATCGAAAGAGTTTCTAAAATGGTTTAAGAATAAGGTACATGTATAATTAATTTGCATTGACATTATTAAGTCATTAAAAAATTTCTATTTAAACAGAATTCATGTCTCATTACAAATTTTCAATATTCGACAGCAGAATGGCCCAGAAGCGAATGATCAAATACTTTCGCTTTCAGGTGGTTCAAGCTTTTCATGTCAAAGTTATCCTGGTTGTGTGGTGAACGGTGTCAAGTTTCTGATACGCAATCGGGATATGAATTGAAGTAATCAAAATAGTGGTGTTTGTGTTCGCGGACCTGATAACCTAACGTATTATGGAGTTTTGGAGGATATTTATGAATTGTCCTACTTGAACGACAATTCTGTTGTGCTTTTTAAATGTCTGTCGGTTGACACTCGTCCGGGAAAGAAAAGGATTCAACACTACAAAAATAGAATAAGTATTTTTGTTAAAGACACGTGGTATGAAAATGAATCTTTCATACTTGCATCTCAAGCAGAGCAAGTTTTTTACGTAGACAATTTATTTAACGGCCTAAACTGGAAGGTTGTAGAATACTTTAGACATCGACATATTTAGGACATTCCAGAAACTGACATTGGTGATGTGATGATAGTCCAGGATACAGAGTCTACAAATATTGAGTTAGTAGTGGAACTACCAGATATTAGCTCATTTGTATTGAATCGACATGATGTATCGTCTAATGTTGTCACCTCCGATGTTGATGTAATTATGCAAGATAAGTCTCCCGTAATTGATGATTTTATTAATGATGAGGACGATGAAACTTTAGAGGAGTACATTGAGGAGGAAGTCATCGAATCTGAAGACGATGATGACATAAATGATGATGGCGACACTCAACAATGTAGGAGCGACGATGAGTAGAATTTATGTATAGTAATTATTGTTTTCTCATGATTTTGTTTTAATATTATGATCTTCTGTGAATTTATAAATATTGTTATTAATATGAATTTGTTCACAGGCATCCATGGCTGGTCCGATAGCGACTTGCGCTGGCTCTTCAGGGGGAACGCAGCCTCCTCTCAGTCCTCACAGACTCCCTGCATTATGTGAGTCTGGTTTGATAGTGCAGCTGGTATTCATACCAGGGACATATGCGAGCCCTTTCACGATGCTTGGAAGGACATTAGCGACATAAACAAGAGGACAATTCAAGACCGGATGTTGGTATTTGTTTTGCTTAATAATTTGTATAATTTATACTAAAGTTAAACATAACAATGCGTTTTAACGATGTGAAACTGTTTTGTAAAAACTGGTTTAACATCAACTACAACTATAAGAACGGTATTCTGAGGTCCGTAGTTGATAGGGAGGCAGCAAAGTGCAACAAGGACTGGAAAAGTTCCCTGCACCGCCATTTCAAATGCTATGATAGAGACAGTCTCCCAAGTAACATGAGGAATCCACTTCATTAGGATCGTTGTTGCGATAGGTTCTCCGCCGACAAATTTCAAGTAATTATATATTTGTTACAACTTGATGATTTTTTATACATAATTTGCTTAATTTTACTATTACTTATTATAGTTAATCATAAACAGAAAATATCATAGACAAATAAAACTAATCGTAGCAACCAAAAGTATCCAAGCTTACATGGTCGGATATCGTACTCTCAGCATCGCAATAAGAAGGTTAGTAGTTATTTTTTCCACTTCATTACAACAAAGTCATTATTCTAAAGTTATTTTTTGACTTCATTATCGTACTTATATGTTTGTGATGATTGTTCTGGGTGGCATATCTTGCAGCTATGGTGTGCCAAAATCTTTTAAAGTTGTTTTTTTACAGGTTTTGATTTTTGGATCATATGAAAAATAAGCCGTTATGCTGCCAAAATTTAGTTAGAATTTAAGAATTTTAACAAATGCAATTTATTTGACAGGTCAGTACGGAGACCCAAGAGCCGATGTCTGCCATAGACAATTGGGGGGACATGCATCATCGCGGGGCCTCTTGGGTTAATC
>NW_010361110.1:87458-89929 GCF_000414095.1 Morus notabilis | reverse complement strand
TATGGTGTGCCAAAATCTTTTAAAGTTGTTTTTTTACAGGTTTTGATTTTTGGATCATATGAAAAATAAGCCGTTATGCTGCCAAAATTTAGTTAGAATTTAAGAATTTTAACAAATGCAATTTATTTGACAGGTCAGTACGGAGACCCAAGAGCCGATGTCTGCCATAGACAATTGGGGGGACATGCATCATCGCGGTGCCTCTTGGGTTAATCCCCAAGCGGAATAGACTTTTATAAGTATTTTTATTTTTCATATTAAATTTTTTTATACTGAAATAGTGATTTTATAACACATATAAATAATTATAATGTCTTATTATGTAGAACACCCTGGAGGAGGAGAGACAAACGCAGAGAACACAATCTAGTTCAAGCTCAACTAGACCCGCATTTGACGAGCATGGGGTTTTGGAGCAAGTTCTTGGCATGCGTAAAGGACATAAGATAGAAGTGGGGCCGACGCTCTCCCAAAAGCATTACTCCGGGGCTTCTCCTTCATCTGCTGGTTCATACTCGAACGCAACATTATCGGCTCAACCTGACCCACGTATGAGTCGTTCTTTAGAGAAATCATACCGGGAACAAGTTAAGATTTATGAGAATCAAGTGAAGGTGTTAGAGTTGGTGGCTAAATTGTAGCCCAACATCCAATTACCTACGATTGATCGTCCAGAACCAGTTAACCTAGACGCTCTTTTGCCTCCTTCAGATGATGACGGTCATGATGATGATTCAGATGTTGGCGATGCTGCAAACTTAGACGATTAGTTCAGTTATATGTACTTTTTTATTTTTCACTTTATTTAGACTTTTATATTTTTTTTGAACATTATATATGCACTTCATATAGTATTCATAATATATTTTATAAATTTATTTAGATTTACTGTTTCTAATATTAATTTATATTTCACTTTTAATGTACCTTAATAAATTCTATTCAGTATGTAACATAATAATGTTTAATTAAAAATTAATTAATTGCCATTTTTTTAAAAATATATAAAAAAATTAATTTCAGTTTTTTTGCGACCACTTTTTTAGACTCGTCGTCACAAAAAAATAACATTATTTGCAACGACAATTTGAAATGTCGTCGCAAAAATGGATCATATCACGAGAAATTTGTGACAACATATTAGCGACGATTGTCGTCGCAAATACATTTGCGATGACACTATGTCGTCGCAAATAATTTATTTGCAACGACAATTTGCGACAAAATATCGTCACAAATAACCTTATTTGCAACGACATGCGGGTTTTTGCGACGACTTTTTGTCGTCGTAAAAACCCCCTTTTCTTGTAGTGGATCACACTTTACCCTCTAAACTTTCAAATATCAATGCTAATGATCTTGAGCTTTATAAATTCTGTACTTTCAATCCCACATTTGAATGTTTAATGTTAACATTTCATGGCATCTGCGAGAATGATATTTCAATTTTGGCCTTAAGAAATATGTGTGTCTCAATTTTTGCATTATTATGACATTTTTATAAAGTGACACACCTAATATTTTTTAAGGTTAAAATTGAAATTATGTTGAATTAATTTTAGTAAATTATCCTCATTAAAAGCATCGCGCGTATTTTGTCCATTTTTAACGACTTTGTCACGAAAGGACTAAAAACACAATGTTCTAAAATTCATGGGTCATTAATGTGACATTTGAAAGTCTAGAGAGAAAGTGATACAAGGAGTATTCTTTGTGAGCTAAAGTTCAAATTAACCAAAATATATATATATTTAAAAACCTTAAACCGAAACCTTATAAAAGAAAAAAAAAAAAAAAAAACTTTTTTTAACTTAACGAGAAACAACATATTTTTCAAATATATGCATATAAAATAATGACGATTTTTTTTGTATGGATGCTTCTTGAATTATGCGCATTTGACAACTTATTCCCTTAAAAAATTGTAGTAAATCTTGACAAAATCACTCCAATTGTTGCTGCCATTAGAAAAATTAAACGAAGTGCACAAGCACTCCTCACGTGTTATTTATCACACAGACAACTCCGGAATTTAACAAAATCTATAAAATAAAAAAAATAAAAAAAATAAAAAGAGAAAGAAAACGCTATTCTTTTTTTTTTTTTAAACCCTATTCTTCGTTTCTTCTTCAGAAAGCCACACCAGAAACTGGTGATCCCATTATCGCCGCCTCTGAAGGAGGAATCACTGGAGACTATGGCTTTTTCAAACCCAAATGGAACCAGTTGTCATGGCCCTTCATCACGCCGCCCGCTGCTCCCCGTGTACCACTCTTGTGTGGCCTCCAAGACACTGACAACACGCGGGCCGTGGTGCCCAAGTGCTAGAAGAAATAGAAAGTAAAACCTGTCCATTTCTTCAATAGACAATATTGTTTCCCTTTCATAAAACAAAAAACAATATATATATATATATATATATTGTTTCCCTTTCATAAAACAAAAAACAATATATATATATAAATATATAT
>NW_010361110.1:67776-82749 GCF_000414095.1 Morus notabilis | reverse complement strand
TTTCCCTACTACCAAACAACATAAAAGATTATTATAATCATCTCTATCATTCACATTTTTCATCCTTATAACCCTCTCCACCCTCTCCATCTCTCCTACCAAACGAAGCTTTCATGTCGTCCCCTACTTTTGGCTCAACCCTACAAAAGCATATAGTTTCATCAGCCAAGAATTTCCTTAAACCATCCGAAGGATTGTTTAAAACATTTAAATCAATCATTAGAAAACGACTCCGGCTGCAAAGTAATAACAATCGAAAAGGTGCCATTAAGCAACATTTTAATTCATAACCAACTCCGACGACACGTTTTTGTAACAGATTCTTCGACTCCGATAACTTCTCCTCAAGTTGGAAGGATGGTCGATAGCATTCGCCTTTACCTTGTCATTATGATGTGTGCTTGATAGTTACATAACCCCTATTATTTTAATTATACAATATGCTATATATTCTCTCATTAAATTCATAACTATACCTACTTACGTAGTTCGAATAAAGCGTCTTGGAATTTGGTTCTCTAAAAGGTTAATATTATATTTTATTTAAAATTTGATTTTATAGTTAGTTAGGTTTTGATGAAGTTGTAATTTAGGAGATTAGGCAACGTAATTGAACTTATATTTAACTTTAAATACTCCACATAATCTTCTTTAGGAATTAATTTAATTTAATTTACAACTTTATCAAAACTTATTACAAAATCAAGTTTAAATAAAAGATAATATTAGCTTTCTCGAATAGATTCTAGGGTAATGGAAAGTCGCAAGTATTGGAAAGTAACCGACAATACTTTCATACGCATAATGTTAGTCTAGCTAGCACACTCTTCAAGGTTTTTCTCTAATTATAAACTGCATAAAACTTGTAATAAATTTAAACATAAAACTGGCATTTCAACTTGATATATATAATTAATTGCCAGTTTAAAGCATACCCAAGAGCTTGTCACAAATAAAAGGCGAGTAATATACGTCATGGATGGCACATTTGATGCATTGGGACCTCCGAGAAGAGCATGTGATTGACAACCCAGTCAAGAGTTGTCAAACTTGCACGTTTGTTTGTTTTCTTTTTCTTTTTTAATATATAGAACTTTTGGGTTTAATGTCAGCGCCAACTTCAGCAGCCAAATCTCCCAATCCGTTAGATTGGATGCTGCATTTCTTCAGCACCCAAGCAGCCAAATAACCCACTTCCACAAAGGTCTTACAGTTAATTCTTTCCAATTTCTTACAAAGAATATAGTTTGATCAACCGAAAACTTCGTTAAACTGTTCGTGGAGATAGCACAATTCGTCCAAATTAATCGTCAGGCAACGACTCCCGCCACAGAGTAATAACCATTGGAAAACCACACGATTTGCACTACTACGTCAACTGGCCATATTTACGTAATTTGTTACCAACTCCATTCTAACACTTTTTTGTTAAGTCTTGAACTCGGACAACTTCTCGTCAAGTACGGAATGATGGTCGATTAGATTTACTTTAACCTTAACATCACCAAACCGAATTTTGTTTGTGTCCATTTTCTACGGGAAAGCCACGGGTATCATTTTGGTGTCCTAGACTTCTAGTTTTTATTTAGGGTGAAAGAGGGAAATAAGCTAATTTGATAGAGGAAAAAAAAAATTAGTAGGCCTAAATTTTAAAAAAGTTAGTGAACGTTTAGTTTACGGATTCAGAACTATAATTTAAAATTATTCTCAGTTTACGTATGTTTTTTATGAGAGAAAATATTATAACGGACTACGAACCATGACACGAATCTTTATATGAAATACTAGTAAATAGGTCAACTTAATGTCAGTTTAGTTCGTTGATTCGAATTTTTAATTTAATTTAAAATGTGATTTTATATGATAATTTTTACTGTAATAAAAAAATTAAATGTGACTATTTTTTAGAGTTATTTACTGTAACAAAATTTAAATTTTAAACTCAAATCACTTAAATAAACATACCTTAATATAAATATGGATTTACACAATAAAATTTCAAAAATGTCTACATGTAAAATAAATACTAAAATGACAACTAAGGCCATGTTCGGTTGCTCTATTTTACTCGAGAAAGACCCACTCGAGAGTAAACTTTACTCAAGTCTGCGTTCGACGTGTGAGAACTCGAACGACACTCAAACTCAAACTCAAAAATTAATTTGAGTTACCCTGCTTTATTCGAGTTCCCCTTCCCACTGCAACTTGAGTAACTTCTTTGTATTTCTACAGTGAAGATTCATGCCCGTTGCTGCCTCTGGTTTGTTTGGTTGCCGAGAAAAGTAAGTGGGGAAAGAGAAATAGATGAATTTTTTAGGCAGCCGTTCTAACTCTCCCGAATCCTCCACCGAAAAATCCATCTCTATATAAAATCAAACAAAAAAGAAGCCCAATCATCTATTAAAAAAAATAGATTTTTTATACGGTATATATATTATGTGTGTGTGTACATCTAAACATCAACCATACCACAGTCCTAAACAAAAGAAACAGATCCGTTACCAAAACCAACAACATTTTCACAATTTCACAGTTCCTTCCTTTACCATAAACAACGAAAACGAAATGAAATAATAAAAATTTTAATGTCGATTTTTCGGATTGGAAAATCCTCGCAATCCCAACGTTTACAGAGATCCAAAAAGAAAAATAAACAGAGAAAAAAAAAAGAGAAAAGTGAAGAGAGAAAAACGAACCTTGGAGATCCAACGAAGATTAGAAAGCAGAAGTAGTAGAGAAAATCTGGAGGTGGATTCTTTAATAAAAAAAGAGGGGAGGGAGAGAGAGAGAGAATATGTGTGGTAAACTCCGCCAAAGAAGGTTTATTAGGATGAATCCACACAGGTTCGTAGCTGCGTTTTGATTTCGTAGCCACTCTCTCTATTGTATTGTGTGTGTATATATATATAAATCAAACAAAAAATGGAAACTCATCTTAATTTTTTATTTTTTATACGGTATTTTAATTTATTAAATGAAAAAAATACTTATTTTGTTTTTAAATTTATTTATTCACATTTATTTATTTAAATTAAATTATATAAAATTAATTAAATGAAAAAAATAAAAAAATTTTAAGATCTTATTCACAACTCAAGAATTAATTTAATCTCAAATCATAATTTAAATATACATAATTAAACATAAACTCAAATTATAAATTTAACTTAAATTATAACTCAAATTTAATTTAAACTCGACTAAAAAATTTAACTCAAGAAAACTTGCAGAACAAGCCCTCAAATACTTACCAAAAACATCCAAATTCTCTCTCTTTCATCGATCTGGTTCTCTCTCTCCTCATCTCTTGCCGTCCATGGCATCTCGGCTAGGATCTCTCAAACTCACGCCGCCGGACGGTGGAAGCTCCGTCTGGAAGCTCGCGACGACGACCGGAGATTGCGATGCGATATCTGATCTGGAGATCTCATCGGATTTCGTCTTCTCTGGCTTTCGAATGCGTCGTCTTCGCTGGCGACGGTATCGATCGGAGGCAGCGGTGTTAAAAACAGATCTAGGAAATTTTCAGTTTAAATTTTGACGGAGAAGAATTCATAAACAATAAATTTATAAACAATGTAATTTTCAATGTTTACCCAGAGCTTTCTCATCCATGGAAACAGAATTTGTGTCCAACAATGCACTAGAAACTTTTGTCATTTCTTTCTTACGCATCAAACCAGATTTCTCATATTTATGTATTCACTCGCAGTCTCTTGGGAGAGAGAACGAAGAGCGAGAGGGAGGGAAGAGAGAGCCATCGGGAGAGAGAGGAGAGAGAGAGAGAGAGCGTGACCAGAGAGAGAGGACGCAAAAACTAGAAAGAGAGGGGAGAGATTCGGTGAGAAAGAAAAAAATAAAAGGGATAAATTTGAAAAAATAAAATATATGAAACTAAAAGGGCCTATTAATTTATAATATTTGATCAATGGGCTATTTATTTCTATTAAGTAAATAGCACATTGATCAACTATTAAAAATTTAAATTTAAATTTAAGTTAATAAATAATATTTTTTATTTTTAAAAATGTCATAATTTTTTTGTTTTAATTTTAATTGAGATGATTTTTTTTCTATACATTCACAACGAAGAGACGAATAAAACTTCACTCATATACCCTATTAAAATTTTTCATCACTATTGAGTTTTTATTAAAATATCATCTAAATGCAAATTCAAGTTTTGACCTACACAAATACAAACTCAAATAGATTCTCAATTCAAACCATAACTCAAATGTACACATCCAATACAAACTCAAATTAGAGTATTAACTCAAACAATACTCAAATACACATTAATTCAAATCAATATCTGAACTCATTTCACCCTAACTCAAAAAATGTAAATTAACAAATCCTGAGTTGAAGGGGGAACTTGAACTCAGATTTTAGTCTCAAACTCAAGTTCAAACTCAAATTTTATAAAAGAACATGAACTTGAATAAAGTTGTAACTTGAGTTCAAACTTTTTTTGAGTTTGGGTGTAAATGAACAAGTCCTTGGAGATTTCTTTTTGGGGAATTCAGGGTATCTCTTTTAGGATTATTTTATTTATGATATTTTACTTTTAGCTTTTAGGATTTTTCTTCGTAAGGAGAAGAGAAAATATTTTGAAGATCAAGAGTTAGAGAGTTAGGGCCCGTTTAGTTCGTTGATTCGAGTTTTTAATTTGAGTTAAGGTGTAACTTTATGTGAGAACTTTTTATTGTAGTCAAAATTTATGCGGAGGACTGTGATATCTCCGCATAAATTTTCTTTCTAATTTTCTTATCTTCATATTTTTTGTGATTTAAGATGTTGGAATCCTTGATTTATTTTGTTATGTTTTAATTTTCTTTTGTCTAGAGGAACAATGTAGCCTATGCCTGATATTATGTCTTTTATTGTTTTATTTATTTTAAGAGATTTTCTATTCAGTTTATTTATATTATTTTGTTCTTAATGCTTTTTATTACTGACCATAAATTAGACAATTTAGTATTTAGAATCTAACACTCAGGAGAGGAGATTTTAAATGTGACTATTAGATGATACAACTTAGAAAATTATAGAGTTCGGGAGACCTATAATTCAAAGTCTTTTAAAAGAATTTGAATTTTTTTTTTTTTTTTTTTTTTTTTTTTTGAGGAAGAATATGGCTCCTTACTTACTTCTGGTCTAGCTATCACTCTTATGTTTAAGCTTTTATTCGCTTTTTTCTCATTATTTTAACTGATATATTTTAGTCGTTGTTTCTTATTGGTTTCGATATCTTCTTCAAAATCAGCTTCTCAAAGCATCACATACTTTTAACATCTTGGACTCAAGAGACTTTGTTAGGGTGACAGAATGTGCTCGATATTTCAATCGGATGCGTCGGTAAGTTAGATTTCCCTATAAAGGTATTCAATTTGTAGAGCTTTACTTTGTAACTATGCTTGGCGTAATACTAAGTTTGCATTGAATCTGGGTCTTACTTGTGTGTTTATTAGGACCGGCAATATGTGTCATGACACGACAACACGATTCGAAAATGACACGACAACACGACTCGAAAACGACACGAATTTTATGGGTTAGGGTTGAGAAAAAAGAGGTTCGGGTCAGAATTGGCTTGACCTGAAATTGACACGAAAAATACGAGTCAATTTCGGGTTGGACCCGCCTAATCCGAACACGACACGAAACTCGTAGAAAATAAAAAATTCATATATTTTTCATTAGATATTTTTTATTTTATTATAAACTTGTGATATCATGATAGTTATACTCAAAATCTTATATTATTATTTGCTTAATTTCAATGGATGTTATTATATTTTAGTGTGTTATGAATTTTAAGTTATTTCTAATATGTAAAAAGCTAAATAAAAGTATACAATTTTCGGGTTCACGGGTCAATTTCGTGTCACATGTAATTTTCGTGACGTGTCGTGTCAACTCATAGAGTGGTCGTGTCGTGTTCGTGTTGTGGTTTTTAAAAAAATTCATGTCACATGTCGTGTTCGGGTTGACTGTAAATTTAGAAAGAAATGATCAAAATATGACACGAACACGACACGTGACACGAATTGTCACCCCTAAATATCAACACTAAGGGTGGCACTTCGTGTCACGTATTGTGTTCGTGTCGTGTTTTGATCATTTTTTTCTAAATTTACAGTCAACCCGAACACAACTCGTGACACAAAATGTTTTAAAAACCGCAACACGATAACTTTACGGGTTGACACGACATGAAAATGACCCGTGACAAGAAATTGACCCGTGAACCCGAAATTGACACGAAAATTGTATACTTTTATTTAATTTTTTACATATTAGAAATAACTTAAAATTCATAACACACTAAAATACAATAACATCCATTGAAATTAAACAAATAATTGTATAAGATTTTGAGTATAACTATCATAATATCATAAATTCATAATAAAATAAAAAATATATAATGAAAAATATATGTATTTTTTTAGTTTTTTACGAGTGTCGTGTTGTGTTCGGGTTGCGGGTCCAACCCGAAATTGACCCGTGTTTTTTGTGTCAATTTCAGGTCGACCCAATTTTGACCTGAATCTCTTTTTTTCTCAACCTTAACCCGTGAAATTCATATCATTTTCAAGTCGTGCTATCGTGTCGTGATCTATATTGCCGGCCCTATTGATATTAATACAATGTTAGGGGTGTTAAAGTAGGCAAAAGATGAAGCAATGTATGTGCTCATTATGTGATTTAACAACCTATAATAACTTTTTTTTTTAGTTTCAGCAATTCAGATTTTTATTTTCTACTATTCATGGATGACATTGGAGTGAGTGGCTTCTATACAATTAATGCTCTCCATTTTTGTGCTCGTTCTTAATCTTCTCGTTGCTACACCAATTTAGCTTGTCAATGCGCACAGCTTTAGTTGAAAACGAGGGGGAGCCCTTGGATATCCGTTAGGCGTTGTTGACTTCCTTTTTCTTGGATTTCATCGGAACGCGTTTGAAGAATTTTCATTATTTTTGTTGCATGTTATATTTGGATTTAAAATTTGATTGTAATTGTTAACGGTGAATTTTTGTCAACAAAAATAGGCCGGGTTACCTCTAGGTTTCCCGTCGGATTACCGGCTTTAATATAGGTTATATGTAAGAGTTTTGTGCCGAAGGTGTTTGAAGCCTTTAGAGGGATGAGCAATTTGGAAAGATAATGCTTTAAAGTAAAGGAACACAAGAGATTTTATAGTGGTTCACTCTATTAAATCAGAGCTACATCCACTGTAGTTGTATATTCCTTTTGAGGTGATTACAATTTACATCAATTGCTCTCTTGTTCTTCTTTCTCTTCTTTGGACGTGAACCCCTTTTCTGTATGGGGCTTTGCCTCTTTTATATTGGAGCTTCCTTCGCTGGGTGGGTTTCCTTTGTAGGCAGAAGCACTCAAGTGCTCTTCTTTTTTAGGCCCAGACGTAGCCCACTAATCACTTGGAGTATTGTTCACTCAGCCAATTAGTCTCCTATTACGGCTTTGTGCGTACCTGTAACCATTTTCTGTCCCCCATGGGGCAGTTTAAGGGTTTGCAATTAATGCCTGCATTGCAGACATTCCTCATTACTGTACGTAACTTGTCACGTCAGGCTTTTTCCCAATGAGCATTCTCCTCGTCGCCAGTGTTATTTAGCCCAATTGTCCTTCTTGGCGGTGGATTTTATGACGATGGATTTCTATGTTGTAAGGTCGACGGTACAACCTATCGACGCCAGATGAAATCGACGCCCTAAGTTGGACTTCTTACTTGGGCTATTTGCGACGGAATGGAAGGGAGTCCTAGACGTTAAGGGTTGTTATTTTGCGAAGAGAGGTTAAAGCCACGTGTCATATTGTCATTTCTCCACGCGTCCTCCACATTTTCTCCCACAACAATAATATTATTGCTTTGTTTTTTTGGGTGAAATATTGCAGTTAAAATACACTCTTTTTCAGATGCTAACTTAAAATTTTAACATGTATCTTTCATCTTTTTCAAACAAGCTTACGTAATAACAAGCCACTATTTCTCTCTAAATCAGACCACATTCCCACTCCCACTTCACACATTTCTCTTTGCACTCGTTATTTTACACAGTAGGTTGACAAAGGACCAAATGTTGTTGTATTTCTTGTTTGAGCGGCTTTCAAATGGCGTCTCGTATATAATTCCTAAGGTAATATATACACACATGTATACATATACATGCTCAAGCCTTAATGGGACGAAGTAACACCAAACAAATTTTGGTACAGTTTTTTTTTCTTTTTCTTTTTTTCTTTTCCCGATGTCTTCGTTTTTTTTTTTCCTGCTCATTGCCTATGACAGGATATATTTTGCTCAATGTATTTTTTTTTCTCTCATTTTATCCCAAAATGTTAGTTCATACAATAAAAAAAAAATATGCGTATTACATTTTTTTATATAATATATAATTTTCAAATAGTTTTCTATTGTTAGTAGATATGTTATTTACCATTGTTAATGTATCGCGTAAATTGAGGTTTCGACTGATTTAAGTGGACCGGATCAAAGTTTGTTAACCAAGAGTTGACCAAAACGTCACTCTCAAAAAGTTAGTAAAAAATGTTCAAAGTTAACTAAGTTGACCAACTGTCTGAAAAACGCAGATAAAACGCGCACTGAACATGAAATTAAGCTGAAATAAAATAAAATAATTATTAAATAATCAATGGTTGAGATTAAAAATAACAAAATAATGGATGGAGGAGATTTTGACATGTGAAAAGAGGGATGAAGGAATGGCCGGCCAACTTGGTGAAGAAGGAATGAGATATTTTAGTGAATTTTGCAAAATGATCTTTAGAAAAGTCAAAATTTACAACTTGAACCCTTGCTTTTGGGAAGGTCAGTTTATTAGTGAAAAAACACAATGAAATGGTCATATTTCATGTCAAGAACCCGTGAGAGTTCATCCAAGAGAGAGAAGAATAAAAAAATTACTAAAAGTGAAGAAAAGTAAGTTTTAAGCGAGAATCGATCGAACTACTGAGGATTAGTGATTCCGGAGTTTGTTTTTCATTCTTCTATTCTAAGGTGAGATTTCAGTTTTCCTTTTCTTTTTTTTACCTTGGCCGAATGGTTTAGAGTATGGAGAAAATTTACTAAGTTGATGTTTGAGTTTCAATTGATAAAGGAATTGATAGTTTAGGGTGCGTTTGGTTAGTATATTCGTGTCATGATTTATATCATGATTCGTGATTCGCTACAGTATTTTCTCTTATAAAAAATATACGTAAATCAGAATGATTCTGAATCATGATTTTAAATCTATGAACTAAACGTCATTAAAAGATGAATTTTAGGTTATTAGATTATGTTTCTAGTAACTTTTAAGTATGAAAACCCTTTGCACATGAATTATAGTAGGACGAAGTAATACCAAACAAAATGTATACTATAATTAAGTTGATGACCAAACATGAATTAAGTTGATGACACGATGTATTTTCAATTCCACCACTGCATCCTTTAAGTTTGGTTTCTCTTCAAAACGAATTTTTCTTAGTCTTACTCATTTAAGTTTTTAATTTTAAATTTTTATAATTAAAATTTTTTTAAAAATATTATATTTAATTTTTTTATTATAATTAAAAAATTTTATAAAATATCACATCTAAACTTGAATTGAAATCCGTTTCGTTTTCGAGACCACTCTGTTTTTTTTTTCTTTCATTTTTGTCCACTTTTGTCAACTCTCTATCTCTCTCTCTCTCTCTTCCAAAAGCTTGAAAAGAAGAGCCATGGCGATTCGGTTCTCAGACCCCAGCCCTCTCAGCTAACCTTCTTCCACTCTAACCGCTTCCACCGCAAACTCGACGCCGCTCTCCGCCGCCGGTTCTCCAGAGCTTCCATCTCTGCGATTTGTAACTCCGCAGCTCTTCTGCACTCCTTGAAGGATTCAAATTCTATGCCCCAGAAACCCTCGGTTCTCACTTTCCAACAAGCAATTCAACGTCTCCAGGTCACTCTTCCACCATAGCCATTCCTTTCTTCACTTCAACTGTTTATTAAAATGGACCTTCACGTTTATTCACTTATACATGTACACAGTACATTATTTCGGCTACTTTGTTCATAGGGAATTGTGAGACATAGTCAAGAGTCTTGGTAGACGAAAATTTTCTTCTTCTTCTTGTTTTTTTTTTTTTTTTTTTTTTTTTTTTTTTTTTTTTTTTTTATAAAGATTTTGTTGATAGGTATAATGACAGTAATGGAAGTCAAATGAATCTGCTAAATGTGCTGCTTCGATCATACAACGATGGCTTGTTGTTAATTAAAAAAATTGTCATGATTGAACACCATATCTTTTTATAATATTTATGCATGCCAAATCATTGATGATACATGAATATTGGGCATCAGTTTGATGTTGTATAATACGATGTATCCCCCATCATTGATTGAAAATATTTCCAACAAAGAATTCGAGATATACTAGCATCTTATAATTATTCAGATAATTGTTCGTGTTGTTGCATATTAATGGAAACTAAGTAACTAATGGTGTCTATGTTGTATCAATGTTGTTTCTGCTCAAAAGTTGTACTTAGGTGTTATTGCAGTTTTTATATTTTTGCTACCTATATTAAACTAATGTTCATGACTCTTTTGCCTCACTAAGTTTCCATTGCTGGGACTATGAATCCTTTGACATGCCTAAGAGTTCTTGATCCTGAACCATAGAATGTTGCCTAAGTATGCAAAAGTTTGTTGTGACAATTACTATCAGTAAATAAATTACTAAATTTGTATTGATTTCCTGAAAGATAGTGTTACCATCTTTTGCAGTTTCATGTGCTTTGCCTCTAATATATTCGATGTATGTGCCGACCTATGTGTTTTTTTTTTTTTTTTTAAGAATATAAGATAAACTATGACTGAAGATCAACATGCAAAGCCAAGCTCCTCTTTTCTTGCCAAGACATGCTAGCCTGCGAAACAGAGGAACACAAAAAATCATACCTTTTGAATTAAAATTAAGTGCTTTGTGCTGCTTAAACAAGTCATACCAAAGAATGATACCTTTTGAACACTACAAATCATACCTAGTGGTCCTTGGGTGTTCTATAAGAGAATATGGCTTTGAGCAGAGGTGGGTGATGTATGTTGACCATAGTAACTTGTTATATATAACTAATATAGAAATTTCAAAATGCTTCACTGTTTTAAGGTCGCCTAGTCCGGTCCTAAACCCAAAAAGTTTAAGGTTGGTCCGGCTCGGTCTGGAATTTTATAAAGTATTTTCAAAAGAAATCTTTAAAAATATGATGTTTGAAACGAGCCGTCCCAACCCTAAAGGAGAGAGAGTCAGCCCAGCTTAACTCAGCTCTAAGTCCAAAAAATTTAGGGCCAGACCAGACTAGGCCCGTGACAACAATAGTGGGCTTCAAGCTGGCCCGTTTATCCCAGCCTAAGCTTATAGCTCTAGTTTAAACGTATGAATGAGCGACAGCCTTCCAAATTACCCACAAGAATGCTTCTAAACCAACACGTGCAGGCAAATCTATGAATGAATGCAAATACATGACCCAGCACGTTGTTTTTTTTTTTTTTTTTGTTGACTTCAACTGACCTCATTATGTGGCCGCACTCTATTAACTCGCTTGCAAGCCAATTCTGCAAGTGTTTTTTTCAGCCGTGATGATAACTCCAGTTTTCTAAACCCGCAAACGTTAAATTTGTCGGTTCTCTAATCTCCATTGATATCCTTTTATCTCCTGGATAATACAAACTTTTCTTTTGCATTTGGTTGATCATTTTAACAATCCATGCAATACTTAGATGGTTTCACTTTCACACTTGCGACAAGTTTGCCCAATCATTATACAATATAGACTTCGATGAATATGTAGCGTCTAAAAACTAACAAAGAGAAGTGCAAGAGAAGGGAGACAAAATCTATAAAACACTTATAATGGGGTGTGTTTGTCATTTCATGGAATAAGAAAGTAAGAATTAAGCACTATAAACCAAATCTTTAATTTTACCGTCCTACTGCCCTCTACTTAATGTACTGAGAAAGCCACTTGAAACCATCTCCATAGCCCATTTTCCTTACAATGCTGCACATGAAGACCTCAAGCGGGCGGACATTTGAATCTGCCAAGTTTACCTTACCTTTGCCTGTGGTAAAGTTGGTCAGGCCCAGGCTATAGCGCAGCTCATCTTCTGAAGCAGCATATGGGATATCGATCTTGTTTCCCAAAATAAGAAACGGAACATTCGCCAATACCTCGTCGGAGAGGAGAGCATCCAACTCTTTTTTTGACTCGGCGAATCTCTCCTTGTCAAAAGCATCCACCAGGTAAACAACCGCGTCCACCTTCACACACAAAATAAAGCAAATTTCTTTAAAAATAAAATGGAAGCCCAGTAAATAAATCAGAGACCTGGTATAGTAAAGCAAGACAAGAACAAAAATTAAGCATAGTGGACTATGGAAGGCCCCACTAATTCAGATTCCATAGAATTTTTTATTAAACAATCAGCAAAAGACTTCTCCCCGGGATATTCTTAAACGTGTTCAAGAATCACGTGTCGCTATATTCAACTTCTATATGTTGGATATTCTTTTCCCTTAAACTTCGGTAACCAACCGAACAATGTGGTCCATCACATTCCATCACTTTAGGGACGTGATTAACCACGTCCACCCTCAGTTGCCCACGTCTTGTGCACGTTCGAGAAGAACTCTGTGATGGGTAGAGTCTATTAAAAGGGCAATGTACGTTGGTTTTGGTCCCCTAAGCCTGTAGTCTCTTTCAATTGCCAAAATACACCATCAAACAGAGATTGCGTGAGGTTTAGAAGAGCCTTAACCCGAATCAAACACTTTTCATAACCTTGAGTGAGTGAAAACGGCAATGGCAGGAGGTTCTCTTCAATCTGTTTCTTTAAATTCCGCATTTGATCTAATTGCTATTTAGGATTGTTAAGAGCATGTTTAGATCATTAAGAAATTCTAACAGTTGGTATTAGAGCCTTAGTTTGTCTTTGCTTTGTTGTTCTTCACTCTGTTTTAATCTTTGTCAGTGTGAAAACTTTTGAATTCAAGGTTATGATTTAGACATTTTTTTATGGAAACTGAGATTAGGAATCATTAGGGCCTTGTTCACTTCGCGGATTCGAGTTTTCAATTCGAGTTGAGATATGACATTTTTTGAGAGTTTTTTATTGTAGTAGAAAATTTTGATGTGACATTTTCTGAGAGCTTTTTACTATAGAAACCTAAAACTGAAAACTCGAATCGGTGAAATGAACGAGTCCTAAGAAATCGAATTTCTATCATTTTTGTGTTTTTAAACATCGATTTTGGTGTCCTGGAAGCTGAGAAACCGTCGGATTTCATTTCGGGTTGATACAGGGTCGAAGACGACCCGACTGGAGGTTGAAGATGATTCACGGGTGGTAAAAAATGACATGTCATTTTGCCTTTTGGTTTATAAAACGACATGTCGTCTTCTGTTACAAACATGCATAGGCCAGTGCCAAAACGACATGTTGTTTTCATTTGACTAGGAAAACAACACGTTGTTTTCAGTTAAAGAAAAGCGCAAGCAACAGGAAGAAACTACATGTCGTTGCCTTTTGGTTTATAAAACGACATGTCGTTTTCTGTTGAAGATATGCGCAGGCCAGTGCCAAAACGACATGTCATTTTCATTTGGCTATGAAAACGACACATCGTTTTCAATTAAGGAAATGTGCAAGCAACATGAAGAAACTACATGGCTTTTTGCCTTTGGTTTATAAAACGACATGTCATTTTCTGTTTTCTGTTGAAGACATGCACAAGTCAGTATATGCATTCCTCCATATTCTCATAATTAATTAGCAATTTAATGTTTCATATTATGTAATGCACAAAATAAAATACAATTAACTTATGCACAAATAAATACACAATATGAAATATCATAAGAAATTAAATGAAATATGATTATATGCTAAAAAGAAGTTATACTTAATTTAAGACACAAATTAAAGTTAGCAAATGAGAAGACTCTAAATCAGGTCCAGTGCAAAAAAAATGACACGTCGTTTTGGCACTGACCTGTGCATGTCTTCAACAGAAAATAGAAAATGAAGGAGTAATTGTACGTGACACAGTTTTGAATACATCATTTCCGATGTGGGTTGTGTTGCTCATGACAGTTAATGATTTTCCTACTCGTAGTAGTTTATCTGGATGGAGTGGTCAGGACTATTTAGCATGCCCAACTTACAACGATGTAACCCCTTCAAAGAAGATAACAAGTAAGACTTGTTTTGTTAGCCATCGGCAATGGCTTCCTATAAATCATGGGCTGAGAAAAAATAAAAAGTTTGATGGTAAGGTTGAGAAACGACCTCCACCGGCTCGAAAATCTGTTCACCAAATCTTAGCTCAGTTAGAAAATGTGTTAGTCAGATTGCCTGGTAAACATGAAAAGTATGGTGGTAACAAGCGAGCTTAATTGGACAAAGAAGAGTATCTTTTGGGAGTTGCCTTATTGGAAGTCATTGTCATTACGTCACAACTTAGATGTCATGCATATTGAGAAGAATGTATGCGACAGCTTATTGGGCATAATTCTAGACATTGACGGAAAAAGTAAGGATACGGATAAGGCGAGAATCGATCTGCAAAATATGGGGGTGCGCAAGGAGTTGCATTTGTATAAAGACGGTGATCGTTGAATGAAATCACATGCGTCTTATACACTATCTCCCGACGACAGTAAAAAGTTTTGTGATTTTTTAAAATCAGTAAGGTTTCCTGATGGATTTGCTTCAAATTTAAAGAAAAATGTGATCGAAGGGAAGAATAAAATTACTGGGCTAAAATCACATGACTGTCACATCATAATGCAGCGATTATTGCCAACAGGGATACGACCATTCATGAAAAAAGAGATCGTTGATGCAATAACTAAGTAATTTAATTTTTTCGAGTTAATATGCTCAAGGACATT
>NW_010361110.1:13542-67700 GCF_000414095.1 Morus notabilis | reverse complement strand
TATCCGTTTGAACGTTTTCTTGGGTCGTTAA
Organism: Morus notabilis; assembly: GCF_000414095.1. NCBI lineage: Eukaryota > Viridiplantae > Streptophyta > Magnoliopsida > Rosales > Moraceae > Morus > Morus notabilis. The sequence goes on along the minus strand of NW_010361110.1, from coordinate 67,669 downwards.
AGAAATATGTCAAGAATCGTGCACGTCCTGAGGGTTCGACTGCTGAGGCATACATTGTGAACGAAGCTCTGACTTTTTGTTCGTTGTATTTAACTGGAGTTGAAACACGGTTTAACTGACTGGCCAGAAATTAGATAGACGATGAAGTTCGTATTGTTAAAAAGATTTCTGTATTTGATACTCGTTGTCGGCCAATTGGAAAGATGACCCCCGTCACATTGGATACTTATTTGTGAGAGAAAGCCGAGTGGTACGTCCTACAGAACTGTCTAGAAATTCAACAGTTCATTGAGTACGTATTACTTTCACTTTTGTAACTAAATTGTTCGTTGATTGTATCGCATACAATTATGTCATTTACTTTCATTCTCTGTTAAACAGTGATCATAGGAAGGAGATTGATGCCGACGGTCAAATCATACCATTGGATGAAATTCAATCGAAAGAGTTTTCAAAATGATTTAAGAATAATGTATGTTTATAATTAATTTGCATTAACATTGTTAAGTCATTAAAAAGTTTCGTTTTAAAGAAAATTCATGTCTCCTTACAAATTTTCAATATTCGAAAATAGAATGAGCCAGAAGCTAATGATCAAATACTTTCGCTTTCAAGTGGTTCAAGCTTCTCATGTCGAAGTTATTCTGGTTGTGTGGTGAACGGTGTCAAGTTTCTGACACGCAATCGGGATATGAATCGAAGTACTCAAAATAGTAGTGTTTGTGTTCGCGGACCTGATAACCAAATGTTTTATGGAGTTTTAGAGGACATTTATGAGCTGTCCTACTTGAATGACAAATATGTTATGCTTTTTAAATGTCAGTGGTTTGACACTCGTCCGGAAAAGAAAATGATTCAACACTACAAAAATAGAATAAGTGTTTTTATTAAAAACACATGGTACAAGAACGAACCTTTCATACTTGCATCTCAAGCAGAACAATTTTTTTACATAGACGATTTATTTAACGGTCCAAACTGGAAGGTTGTAGAACACTTTAGACATCGCTATATTTGGGACATCCCAGAAACTAACATTGATGACGTGATGATAGTCCAAGATACAGAGTCTACAAATATTGAGTTAGTAGTGGAACTACCAGAGATTGACTCATGTGTATTGAATCGAGATGATGGATCGTCTAATGTTGTCACTTCCAATGTTGATGCAATTATGAAACATAAGTCTCCCGTAGTTGATAATTTTATTAATGATGAAGACGATGAAACTTTAGAGGAGTACGTTGAAGAGGAAGTCATCGAATCTGAAGACGATGATGACATAAATGATGATGGCGACAATCAACAATATAGCAGTGACGATGAGTAGAACTACATAATAGTAATCTTTGTCATTTTTCTCAGATTTCGTTTAAATATTATGATCTTCTTTGAATTTATATATATTGTTATTAATATGAATTTGTTCACAGACATTAATGGCTGGAACGTTAGCGACTTGCGCTGGCTCTTCAGGGGGAGCGCAGCCTCCTCCCGGTCCTCACAGAGTCCCCGCCTACTGTGAGTCTGCTATGTTATTCTGACTTTTTTTCTCGGTCTATCATATAGTAAATAAATGTAGTAGTACATGTTGATCACTAATTGCTTTCATATGCTTACAGTACCTGAACCTCGACAACGTAGAGGTCGAGGTGGGGCAAAAGGTTATGAAATCGCCCAAAAGGTCCTTCAAGACGGGAAAATCACAGTGGAATTTGATGAGGCGGGAGGTACTTGGAAGGCGCTTGGGAAATATAGAGCCTAGTTTGATAGTGCGGTTGGTATTCATACCAGGGACATATGTGAGCCCTTCCACGATGCTTGGAAGGACATTAACGACGTGGACAAGAGGACAATTCAGAACCGGATGCTGGTATTTTTTTTATGGTACATTTTGTATAGTTTATACTATAGTTAACAATGCGTTTTAATTATGTGAAACTATTTTGTAATGATTGATTTAACATAGATTATAACTACAAGAACGGCATTCTGAGGTCCGTTGTTGATAGGGATGCAGCAAAGTGCTACAAGGACTGAAAAAGTTCCTTGCACCGCCACTACAAACGCTACGGTAGAGAAAGTCTCCCGAGTAACATAAGAAATCAAGTTCATTGGGATCGTTGTTGCGATAGGTTCTCCGGCGATAAATTTCAAGTAATTATAGATTTGTTAGAACTTCATGATTTTTTATACATAATTTCAAGTAACTATTACTTATTATAGTTAATCATAAACAGAAAATATCATAGACAAATAGAAGTAATCGCAGCAACCAAAAGTATTCAAGCCTACATGGTCGGTTACTCAGTTATCGTACTCTCAGCATCGCAATAAGAAGGTTAGTACTTATTTTTTTTATCATTAATGTATTTATATGTTTGTGATTCTTATTCTGGGTGGCACATCTTGCAGTTATGGCGTGCCGAAATCTTTTAAAGTTGTTTTTTTACAAATTTTGATTTTTAGATTATATGAAAAATAAGTCGTTATGCTGCCGAAATTTAGTTATAATTTAAGAATTTTAATAAATGTAATTTATTTCACAGGCCAGTACGGAGACCCAAGAGCCGATGTCTGCTATAGACAATTGGGCGGACATGCATCGTCGCGGGGACTCTTGGGTTAATACCCATGCGGAACAGACTTTCGTAAGTATTTTTACTTTTCTTATTAAATTTTTTTATACTGAAATAGTGACTTTATAACACGTAAAAATAATTATAATGTCTTATTATATAGAACACTCTGGAGGAGGAGAGACAAATGCAGAGAACACAGACTACTTCAAACGCGACTAGACTCCCCCTTGACGAGCATGGGGTTTTGGAGCAAGTTCTTGACATGCGTAGAGAACATAAGAAAGGAGTGGGTCCGATGCTCTCCCAAAAGCATTACTCTGGGGCTTCTCCTTCATCTGGTGGTTCATTCTCGGACGCAACATCATCGACTCAACCTGACCCGCGTATGGATCGTTATTTAAAGAAATCGTACCGGGAACAAATGAAGATTTATGACAATCAGATGAAGATGTTAGAGTTGGTGTCTAAATTGCAACCCAACATCCAATTACCTACAATTACTCGTCCAGAACCAATTAACCTAGACGCTCCTCTACCTCCTTCAGATGATGACAGTCCTGATGATGACTCAGCTGTTGGCGATGCTGCAAACCTAGACGAATAGTTCCGTTATATGTTCTGTTTGATTTTTCACTTTATTTAGACTTTTATATTTTGTTGAACATTATATATGCACTTCATGTAATATTTATAATATATTTTATAAATTTATTTAGATTTACTGTTTTTAATATTAATTTATATTTTACTTTTAATGTATCTTAATAAATTATATTCAGTATGTAACATAATAATGTTTAATTAAAATTATTAAAAATTAATTAATTGTCATTTTTAAAAAAATTCAAAAAAAAAAAATTTATTTCCGTTTTTGCGACGACTTTTTATACTTGTCGTCGCAAAAAAGGGTAATTATTTGCGACGACATTTTGAAATTGTCGTAGCAAAAAATGTTAAATCACGACAAATTAAACAACGGGATATTAGCGACGAGCGTCGTCGCAAAAGAAAAATGTCGTCGCAAATATATTTACGACGACACTTTGTCGTCGCAAAAAAAGTATTTGCGACTATTTTTTTGCGACGACATAACTGCGACGACATGTCGTCGCAAAAACACTTATTTGCGACAACAAGGGGGTTTTTGCGACGACTTTTTGTCATCGCAAAAACCCCTTTTTCTTGTAGTGAACCAACCGAACAATGTGGTCCATCACATTCCATCACTTTAGGGACGTGATTAACCACGTCCACTCTCAGTTGCCCACCATTGCCCACATCTTGTGCATGTCCGAGAAGGACTTTGTGATGGGTAGAGTCTATTAAAGGGGCAATGCACGTTGGTTTTGGTCCCCTAAGCCTCCAGTCTCTTTCAGTTGTCAAAATACATCACCAAACAGAGATTGAGTGAGGTTTGGAAGAGCCTTAACCCGAATCAAACACTTTTCATAACCTTGAGTGAGTGAAAACGGCAATGGCAGGAGGTGCTCTTCGATCCGTTTCTTTAAATTCCACATTTGATCTAATTGCTATTTAAAATTGTTAAGAGCATGTTTAGATCATTAAAAAGTTCTAACACTATAATGTTATCTTTCCACGGAACTAGAACTAAGAACATCTCTATGAGGTCAATAAGAAATAATCAGCAGTATATAGGTTGTAGTCTCACACTTCGGAAATTAGACAGCACTACTTAGAGATCTACATCTATTTCTGTAGTAAATGAAGTGAAGTACATTGCAGAGGAAAAGATGTATGTGCGATAAGGTACTATTAGCATACCTTCCTAAGAGAAAAGGTGCTATCAGCGAATTACCATCATTCATATCTGCCTCCCATGAATCAGATAAACATAAAAAACTTTATCTGGGATTATGAAGGCGAAAGCATATTACATCAATAATATGCATGTGAGAATAGAAACTAATTCACAGCAGATTTGTTGCTGTGAAGATAATCAATTGGGTATGCTAAACGCAAATTGGGGTTGACAAATTATTAACTTATCAAATTTCCATAGAAGTTTGAACGGCAATTAAAACACAGTCAACCCTTCATCTTTCAATTTTATTTGCAGAGTCTTTTGCATTTTTTTTCCTTTCATTCACAGTTTCATATAGCGGGAAAGCTCTCCGTTCCCAGTGCTATTATAGCTAGATACTCCATAATCACAAGAATCCGTTTAGAATTGGATTCCAACTCAGCATCTTTTGAAATTTCGAGAATCACGCAAGCTATTAAGCAAACTTGGAAGAAAAGCAAATAATATAGCTCAAACAGTTGCACACAAGGGAAAATCTAGTCGCCACTTGCAGAGAAAGCATATACTATACTACCCCCTCACGTCCTATTATTGATATAATATGGTATAATATACCTTGGCATAATAATCTTTCCAAACTCTACGAGCAATCTGATGGCCACCCAAATCAAAAGCCTTAAACTTGATTTTCCCAATACTCAATTCCTCGGATGTCGGATACTGTGTCGGTTGGTGTTGAACTAATCTCTGCGATTATCATCAGCAATATTCATAAAAAAGAACGGGAAAATAGCGAAAAATGAAATTAAAATATTTGTTCTTCTAGAAAATTGAGGATGATCAAACGCAATTACTTCAGAAAAGTCTTTAGAAACTCAATCATGCACAGGTTCAGCTCAGAGCAAAGACTGCGAAATTAATTGATCACTTCAGCCCTAAGAATCCAAATATTGACGATTTCGATTATAAAAAGAGTACCTATATTCCAAATTAAATCCGAATAACCATTGAATTTCACGAGACTCACAATTCACGGACTCGAATTAGGATTCATGGCGAATAAGGAGAAAATAGAGATAAAAAAAAGACCTCGTCTTTGAGCATATGAAGCAAGGTGGTTTTGCCGGCATTATCGAGCCCTAAAAACAAGATCTTTGCTTCCTTCTGCCACAATCCGAGCGACGCTAGAACTCCATAGAACCAATCCAGCAAAACCATGGTGCTTCGCCGAAAACTCACCACCAAAAACCGGTGGATCGGAGACCGCAAGAATCTCCAAATTCAGAGAGAGACCGGAAGTGGAACAGGAGAGAGAGAGAGAGAGAGAGAGAGAGAGAGAGTGTGTGAGTTTTGTCTCAGTGCTCATCTTTTGTCATGTACCCAAAAAAGTTTTGAGAACCAATTGGAGGGCTTGGAATTTCCACGTCATTGAATTGGGATCGTGGTATCCAATGAGGCAACGACAAAACCTACTTTAAATTTAAGTGCACAATTAATTTATAAATTCATAATTATAATTTAAAATTATTTTTAATTTATATATATTTTTTTATAAAAAAAATATTATAACGAGTTATAAATCATGATTTAAAATATAAATCTTCGTATCAAACATTCTATAATTTTACACGGTTCACCCTCCGAGTTTCATTCTTGTTTGTATTGGAAGATTGAACAAAAATAGTACGTCATTTTTTTATTAACATAAATAATACGTGCTCTTTTGTGGGAGTGGAGCAGCAACTTTAGATAGACCAAACGAGCCAATTCAGAGCTCATTATTGTCAGCCAAACTTGTTTAAGAGTATGCGAATTCGATTGATCTACAAAATTCAATTCAACCTGAAGTTTTGATTGAATTGAAAATAGTTTTAGATCAAACACGGATTAAAATTTTTTAAACCAAAAGTTTTGGATTGAATTGCTGACTGAGCACTTTTCAATATGTGAAATCCGCGAATCCAAAACCATATATATACATATATATAATTTTTATAATTATATTTAATTTTTTTATAAGTTGAATTTTTTATTTCTTTTATCCTATGTATGTTTTGTTACTTTTGCAGAAAACTCAAGTATTACTTCAGAAGTTATGAATGTTGAATTACTTTAAAGTAACGATCAAGATTTCATTTTGAGTTTCACTAAATCTATTTTGTTATTGTTAATTGTGTTGTAACAATCTAGACTTTTTTTTTTATTTGAAGTAACAATATAGGTGTTTATTAATATTCATGTTGTGCTTTTTTTTTTTTATGGATGTTTATTAATTTATATTTTTAAAGGTCATAATATGTGAATCTATGAGTCCAATTTACAAAATTCGATAGGTTTTAAATTGGATTGGATTGGATCCAATCTAAAAATGTTTTGGATCGGATACGGATTTCATTTTTCCCAATTTGTAATTCTGGATCGGATTGCGGATTGATTTTCAATATGCGGATTAAGAGCCGTGAACACTCCTATTTAAAAGTCTGAATCGCGATGACTGATACTTTAAGCCTAAAACTATTTTTGTTCTGAACCGACCTTGAGTACATTTTATTGTTCTGGACCGTCCTGCTTTAGACTGGGCCAAGCAATGAAAATAACGAGTCAGACTTGGCTAGTGAAATTCCCACTTAGGCCGAGTTCTGGCCCGAACTTTCAGCTTTATGTGGGAGATTGCATGGAGCAACATCTTAGGTGAATGTTACTAGGAAAAAGAGGGAAATAGACTAATTTAAGAGAGAATAAATATTGATACACTTGAGTTTGAAAAAAGCTAGTAAATAGGCCAATTTAATGTAAATTTAAACTTATACTTGATTAAAATCTCAAAAATGCCCTAGCATATAAAATGTAGTTTGAAAGGAAATAAACAAAATTTTTCCATAAATAACTCAAAATTATTTCCCTCTCCTCCATATAGTTCTCTCTCCCTCCGCCTTTGCTCTCTTTCTATACCCCTCCTCTTTCTCTCTCTTTCTCCAACTCCCTCCTCGCTTTCTCTCATGGCCGATGAAATTGTGGTGCTCCTCTCGTGCTTGGATCTCTGGTGCTGGCTTCCTGAACAGGCTATAGTCGCCTCTACAACAACTCCGCAAACTGTTGAAGCTTGCACAACGGCACAACAGACCCATGAACTCGGTCAACAGCGTCTCACTGCATGGCGTGAGGAGAGAGAGTGGCCGGTAGAGAGAGAGGAGAGGAAAGAAGAGGACTGTGGCCTGCAGAGAGAAGAAATAGAGAAAAATAAAAAAGGGAATATAGAGCGCATAAGGAAGAGTAAAATCAGATAATGAGATATTCAAAATTGAACATGGTCCAACAATTTCCAATTGCTGCTGTAAATAGATTACTCTCAAATATTTTATAAGTTAGCTTATTTACTACAATTTCCTAATTTTTATTATTTGCATGATTATTGCCTGCATAAAGTGAGCTTCCTCAAGTAAAATTAGAGCGTACATTAATTCATTACTTTAATTTAAAAGAGATTACTTGCACGAGAGTTCTAAAGAGAAAAAGAATCTAAGGACTTGTTCTTTTGAGTGAAAAACTCAAAAAAGTGCAACTCGAGTTATAACTTTATTCGAGTTCATGTTCTTTTAAGTTTAAATTCGAGTTTAAACTCAAGTTCAAACTCGAATTTATGACTAAAACTCGAGTTCAAATTTCTCCTTCAACTCGAGTTCAGAAACTCGAACTCAAATTAATGAACAATATTTTTTCTATTCTTAAAAATGTTATAACTTTTTCTATTCTTAAAAATGTTATAACTTTTTCGTTTTAATTCTGATTGAGATGATTTTTTTTTTCTATGCGTTGACAACGAAAAGATGAATAAAACCCGACTCATATACCCTATTAAAATTTTTTATCAACATTGAGTTTTTATTAAAATACTATATAAATACAAATTCAAGTTTTGACTCACTCAAACACAAACTCAAAAAGATTCTTATCTCAAATCATAATTCAAATGTACACAACCAAACACAAACTCAAGTTACAAGTTCAATTCAAGTTATAACTCAAATTCAACTCAAGAATTATACTCAAGTTAAACTCAAAAAACAAGCCCTAAATTTCTCTCTAAACCCACAATTATTTTTTTAATGAGTATTTTCTGTCGGGGAAAAGAGATACTAAGGGTAGATAAGGTAGACTTTAATTTTATAAACAAGTAGCTTCCATCAAAAGACACGCCCTTTCATAAAATAGAAACATATCTTTTAATAAGAGTTACAACCCTCACAGCTAATAAAATTTTAAGAGACATTTAGTTCATAGATTAAAATTATGAGATTAAAACTATTTTTAATTTACGTGTATTTTTTGTGAGAGAAAACACTGTAACAAACTATGAATCATAATTCGAATCAAGGTACAAATCCATTTACCAAACGTCCCCTTAGTATTCAAATAATTATTAAATCATTTAAATAAATAATAAATCTAATAGTATTAATAGGCTACTAAGTCATTACGTGGGCCACATAATTCTTACTGAGCTTCTTATTGCAAATCTTGCTTCACATTCGTAATGAGAGATTGTCTTGCGTCAAATTTAACGAGAGGCATGTTGACCTAAGGCTAATCATCGATGTTGTCGCATGTTTGATATTGGCAAGAATCGATGAGAAAGAATAAGAAAGTTTTTAGGTAATTTGAGAGAACTTGATTGTTCACCAAAGGCATGGGATGGGGGTGTTTTTGCCATTTCATCAAAATAACAAATTGAACCATCCCCAATAACAACAGCTGGGTTTAATATGAAAATAACAATTGGGCACCATAAACCAAAGCTTTGCTTGTACTGTCCCAGAGCCCTCTACTTAATGTACTGAGAAAGCCACTTGAAACCATCTCCGTAGCCCATTTTCCTCACAATGCTGCACATGAACACCTCAAGGGGGCGGACATTTGAATCTGCCAAGTTTACCTTACCCTTGCCTGTGGTGAAGTTGGTCAGACCCAGGTTACAACGCAGCTCGTCTTCCGAAGCAGCATATGGGATATCGATCTTGTTTCCCAAAACAAGGAATGGAACATCCATCAATGCCTCGTCGGAGAGGAGAGCATCCAGCTCTTTTTTTGTCTCTGCGAATCTCTCCTTATCACAAGAATCCACCAGATAAACAACCGCATCCACCTTACCAAACAAAGCAATTTTTTTAAATAAATAAACATGGAAAATCACCTAGTAAGTAAAAAGCAGAGACGTAATATACTGAAGCAAGACAAGAACATAGATTAAGCATAGGCTTCTATGGAAGGCTCCCGCTAATTCAGTGGCTACAGTACCCATTACTTTGTTACCCTTCCCTCTTGGAAATTCTTACACACGTTTAAGAATCACGTGTCTTAGTGTGTGTATCTATCTTTAACAACTTCTATAATGCTCTTTTTCCACGTAAATAAAACTCTTCTCTATGAGGTTAAGAATTTAAGATAATATCCAGTATAGTTGAAGAATTCAAATTTGACAGAGAATAGTCATCTCATTTAAAGAATGTTGTAGTGTATCACTTTGGAAATTCAGCAAAACTATTCAGAGATCCACATCTGTTTCTCTAGGAGATTAACTGGGAAACATAGTAGAGGAACGGATGTATGTGCGGTAAGTACTATTAGCATACCTTCTAATAGAAAAGGCACTATCAGCGAACTACCATTTTTCATATCTGCCTCCCATGAATCAGATAAACATAAAAAAGGTTTATTTGGGATTATGAAGGCACAAGCATCTTACGACAATAATTGTGCATGCGGAAACAGAAGTTTAAGCATCTTACTGTTGTGAATATACTAATAAGGGATCCCTAAACACAAATTGGGGTCGAGAATATGCAATTTATCAATTTCAATAGAAGTTTTAAAGGTCTCAAATCTTGACTAAACCAAAACAAGTAAAACATAATCAACTTCTATGCTTTCAATTTTATTAGTAGAATCTTTTGCCTTTTTTTCTTTCTATTGTATTTTGTTCTTTTTCAATTTAATATAGTAAAGACTGCAAGCCACGAACTAGTCACCAAACAACTAATAAAAAACCACGCAAGCCATCAAGTAAACTTTAACAAAAAGCAAATAACAAAGCTGAAACAGTTATATATAGAGAAATTCCAGTCACCACTTGCAGAGTAAGCATATATACACTCCCTTTATAGCTCCTTACATCCTATTATGAATATAATAAGAGCAAATAATACACATTATCAAAAAATATTTATACACTACTTCTTACATGTTCTTATGTTATTATGAATATAGTAATGACCCAAGTATACATGTCAAAGTTCTGTAAAATCCATAAAACTAAAATTACTATTTTGTTCCAGTTTTTTTACCCCTTAACAGGTTATATTTTAGCATCATGATGAGTCACAAAGCTGTTTTTTCACTATGCGTAACATTTCTTCTATGACATACCTTGGCATAATAATCTTTCCAAACTCTACGGGCAATCTGATGGCCACCCAAATCAAAAGCCTTGAACTTGATTTTCCCAATACTCAATTCCTCGGATGTTGGATACTGTGTCGGTTGATGTTGGACTAATCTCTGCGATTATCATCACCAATATTTATACAAACAAAGGAAAAGAAAATAGCAAAAACAAAATTACACTATTTGTTCTTATAGAAAATTGAAGATGATTAGAAATAATTGCTTAAGACAATCCTTTATAAACTCAATTCGTTCATCTAATTCCATTCATGAGTCCAGCTGAGAGCGAACACAACGAGATTAATATATAATTCCAACCCTAAAAATCCAACTATTTGACAATTTCAATTATACAATAATTCCAATTAAATCGAAAGAACCATTAAATGTCACCAGAAACACAATTGAAAGACTCGATTCAGCATCCATGGCAAAATAAGGAGAAATTAGAAATTAAATTTAAAAAAAAAAAAAAGACCTCGTCTTTGAGCATATGAAGCAAAGTGGTTTTGCCGGCATTATCGAGGCCTAAAAACAAGATCTTAGCTTCCTTCTGCCACAATCCGAGCGACGCCAGAACTCCATAGAACCAATCCAGCAAAAACATGGTACCGTAGATCGAAGCCCCAAAAGAATTTCCAAATTCAGGGATGGACTGGAGCAGGTGTGAGAAAGAAGAAAGAGAGAGGGAGTGAGAGGGTTTTGTTTCAGAGTGCTGTTGTTGTCATCTATATGTACGTCCCAGGTTAAAGTTTGAGGACCAATCGAGGACCTTGGGATTTCCACGTCGTTGAATTTGGACCGTGCGATTACTAAAATGTCAATGGTCGCATGAAAACTTTGTTTTCATTATTTATTTGTAGGGCTAATTTCACCCTTGCTCCTTAACTTTATACATTTTGAGTTGTTTAGTGCGTTGATTTAAACTTTTAATTTGAGTTAAAATATAATTTTACATGAGAATTTTTAATTTTAATAAAAAAAATTAGATATGATTATTTTTAAAAAAATTTTATTATAACAAAACTCAAATCGATGAGAAATTTATATTTTAACCCCCTAGACAACGCTTGACACTCACAGTCAACTTTCCGTTCAACTTTCCGTGCTTCAATTTTCTTTGTCAAGTAACCCCTCCCTTTGAAAGCGTTAATTACACTTGATCTTTTTTAAGAAAAATTATAAAGGGTTGCATTTTTTAACCCCTTCTTTTTATAAATGGCTCAACATTTTTTTATTTTACTATGACATGATTGATCGATTCATTATTAATTTCTCAATACTTTATCATTAATAAGCATATAATTTGTTTATTAAAATTAATTAATTATTAATTAATCTTGATTAATTATTAACTTGTCACGCCCCCTAAACGGGGTGGGTGACGTGGAGCTCGATTAGGGGTTAATAAAGTAGAATCCTAGACGATCCCCACTCAACTGCATTAAAATATAAATAAATTACAGAATTTCTGGAGCCTCTGACACACAGGGCTCCACCCCACAGGACATACCGTATCGTACATACATGCTCATGTAAATAATCATTACAACAGACATCAACCACAGTCTAGTTAATCCAAATATTACATAAGTTTATAGAATTTCTCAAATTCCTTACACTTTATTCCAGATGATGACTACAATCCTCACTTGATTCCAACAGCAGCACCACTCAGCTACTCCGTAGCAACTATCCAGCTACTGTGCACTGCTCCTAGAATCTCCTGGGAGGAGTTTAACACATTTAAAACATAAAACGTGAGCGAAATGCCCAGTAGGATATAATTTGAAATAAACGTTGTAAATAAATGAATAATAAGTGAGCGATGAAATAAATAAATGAATACGTAAATAAAATAAGACATTCAGTTCCAACAGATAGTCGGAACCTCACATCCTTTTTCTCAAAGGAAATATAACTGAAAATAACCGTTTTACAGGCTTCAGCAAGTAATTAGTACAAATTACTTACCTAACCAAGTGCCTCGCCTACCCGGACCGAGTTTCGGGTTCTGTCTTTGAGGATGCACTCTCCGCATCCTATCTAGGCTTATAGCAATAAACTCTCTTACCAGTTCACAAGATCTCTTTATTAAGAAATCATTCATTAACATTCTGAAATCGTTAATATGACCCCACGAACTACTCAAGCCACAGGCCCCATGACTGGGCAAGCCATGAGGTTCCATGACTAAACAAGCTATGGATTCCATGGACAGGACAAGCCATGGATTTTCATAACTATACCACCCATGGTTTTCAAAGCGTTTTTCTTTCACAAACCAATCCTTTTCTTTAAAAACATTTTCAATGCCAAAATCCTTTTTGAAAACAAGCTCACAAGGAAAAGGGATAGAAATCCTACCTTGCACTATCAAACCTGGGACTAGCATTGCCTTTTCCGGCTTCCGCTTCCTCAAGCCCCTTCAGTCTGAATCCTCAGCGATCACTGATGCAAGACAACACTTTAGGATTAATTCTCATTCCTAAAGTAATCCAAATCTTAATTTCCAACCAAGATTTCCTATTAATGTGCCCTAATCCATTTTCATGTTTCAAATTATCATTCCAAGGGTTTTCGATCTCAAAATAAGGATTAACAATGCTAATCCATCTATCTCAAGTCCCCAAATGAAGCTAATTTGGGTTCTCCTCGAAAACAAAGGTCAAAACAGTAATTTCAGGCCAAACAGGGTCAAATCCCGTGTCAACCGGTCGACCAGTGACAGAACAGTGCATTACCACCGGTCGACCGGTGGTGTGCACTCCGATCGACCGGACAGGCTGACTGGTCAGGCCAATGCAATCCGGTCGACCGCATAGGTCGACCGGTTATCATGTGATCCGGTCGACCGCACAGGTCGACCAGTGGCACCAGCTGCGCAAGAGAAGCTCACAAAAATCAGTCCAAAATCCTGCAAATCCAGTCCCAAATCAAAATATTTCAAAGGGAAACCACTAGATCTGGGTTCTAGGTCCTAAAACAAGTCCAAAGAACCCAAGATCTCCAATTTCTACTCTAGTTTTCTACTCAAAAACCATCAAAATCCGGTTTGAACCAAAAATAAGTTTTGAAATTCAAAAACTTGAGATTCAAGAGAGGTTCTTTCAGTAATCTTACCTCGAATCCTTCTCTTGACGTTGAAAACTTCTTTAAATCCTTTCTTGGTTCAAGATCCGTTTAATTTGGGACAAAACGAGAGTGAGAGAGAAAGAGAGAGAGCACAGCAGTGAGAGTGAAGAAAGAGAGAGAGAGTGCACGAGAAAGGAAAGAGAAAAGGAAGGAAATAAAAGAAAAAGAAAAAGAAAAAGAAAGGACATGTGTATAATATTTTAAAACAACAGTCCGAAAATGCACCCATACACACTTCTGGATAAAAATAAATTACTGAGAATAATTTAAATACCTTAGAATTATTTAAACTCACACGTGTCAGAAATATTTACTAATTAATACTCAATTTATAAATCCAGATTAGGTACACTAATAATCTCAATTACCTTAATCAATCCCAATTAATTCTTCAGGGTGTTACATAACTAATGTTGATTAATAATAATAAATAATCGAATTAATCAATAATAAACTATAGTCAATTATAATTGGACGCTAAGTCAATCAGTGATTAACCGTTGAGTCAATCAATGATTGACCACTACGTTAATGAAAACGGCCCTTTTTATAATTTTGCAAACTTCAACCATTTATGAAAAATATCTTTCAAAAAATGTCATTTGTGTTGAAATCCCCTTTGTTAAAGGGGTTTTGTTTTCTATACGGCGTTAGGATATTTTATTGTTGTTGGGGTTGGACTTTGTCTTCTAGTCTTAGTCTAAAAGTGGATACAACCAGCTTAATATCGAATGAAAATTACATGTTCAATTTTGATATCTAAAATAGCATCTAATGAATTAAATTGTATCACATTATTTAAAAATTTTAAAATATCTTTTAAATAATCTTTACTTATTTTGATATTTAAATTTATTAAATGTCATGTTATAATGTAATTAATTAAACACTAATTGAGACATTAAAAATTAGACATGTAATTTGAGTCCTCGATGACTACTACAGTTAGTGAATGGATAAAGACGATCAACAAGATTAATGCAAATAGAATGAAATGTTTATGAATCCGATTGGTTTGAAGTGGCACAGTGAATCAAATAAAGCCACATGGAAAAGTCGACTTGAGAAATGCTACGGAATGCTTATCTATTAGTTAGTCATTGTTAGCAAAAAATCTTTCTTACCATGTAAATTTGGTCGTAAATAAAAATTTATGAGGTAACAAATTTTACTGTTATTTATTTCAAATATTTAAAAATCTGGTAATTATTTAATTTAGTTTCAAACATATATTATTTGAATTGCTATTTATTATTACTTTGTGGGCTTAACTAGGATTGGAAACATTTTTAAAGTTTGAGCAGAAGCGAAATCACCCACTATGGCACATGCAAATCCCCTTCATTTAATCCAAGAATGTGAGTGTCTCTAATCACAATCCAACATTTAAACCATCAAAGTTAATAAAAATAATTTACACTTCATTAAATCAAATATATTTATTTAATTTGGATTTATTCCACTAGAGAATCAGATATGCACTCATAGGTTATTTAGACATTATATACAATCAGTTTCCATATATTCACCTTCACAATTACTCATTGTGAGAGGTAGATAAATTTCTTAACCTCACTAATTACTTATTGGTTCATGAGTCCATTAATTCTTTAATAGACATTTTTCTTTCTGCTCTCAATCTAATGGGTAATTTTAATCATGATCCGACCATAAATATAAATTTGTAGTTATCAAAAGGAAGCGTCCAAATTTTTTCATCCTCGGTTATTATGTTTATTGATTCGACTTTTTTTTTTTATCGCTTTTAATTATATCACATACTTGGCTTAATTTTTACTTTTAGTTTGGTAAAAATAAGATAAGTAAAAGTTGTAACTAGGGTTATGCATAGTCTGGTTCAAACCGCCAATTCCACAGCAACACTCTTAATGAATGGTTTAAAATTAGATTGGACCATTTCCTTAACAGTCCGATCGATCCGATTTATAATATTTTTTTTCTAACGGTCCATACGGACCTTTGATCATTATGAGCAAAATTATGTAGTTTTAACTCTCCTCCCTTATGAACTTTTACTTTGAATTGCATGTTATTGTTATTTGTTATCTTTTGATTTTGAAGGACTGTAATATTATTAGTTATGGACACTTTTTTTTCTTTGAATTGCATGTTATTGTTACTACTTTTTAGATGACTGTAATATTAGTGGTTAATAGTTATGGACTTTTATTTTGTTTGTAACTTTTAGAATGCAAATTTTAAAGGATAAATAGTAATATATAACATATGATTTTGTTAATTAAAAAAAAAATACACTAATAGTTCAAACTGTAATTTAACTAGATGGAATCGTTTACAAACAACCTCATCTTACAAATGATCTAATCCAGTCTAGATTTTTTGAACTGTTAATAATGGTCTAATTAAAAAACTTAACGGTTTAGAACCGAATCAGACCGAGAACCTCCCTAGTTGTAACCTTTTTGTAATATTTTGAAATCACATTTTTATAAAGCTTAACTCATCCAGTTTATTGTTGATTTGTTGTGCATTTAACTTCCATGTCGTTTGCAGTATGGCGTCTCGCTCGTGTCCTCTGCATTTTCTATTGTCGTTTCCGGTCTTTTTGCTTTTATTTTATTTATTTGTTATGATTTTTTTTTTAGGAAGTTTTTTGCTTTTGTTATAATATTTCACAAATGCCTTCTCGTTTTATTGTTTATGATATCGTTTATATTCATACATGCCGTTACGGCATTAACTATAATTTTTATATTGTCGTTTTACTTCATAAGTGTCGTTTGAAAGATTTGTTGCTATTTTATTTGTTCCTAACAGTAGCTTTCCCATTTTACAATAATCACTGTCGTTAAAAGTTTTATGGCCGTGCAAATATTTATTGTCGTTTTTCATTCTTATGATGTCTATAAGTTAATGTCGTTTCGAGTTCATTTTCACTTGGTTTGATTATAAGTAATATCGTTTTGACTTATATGGTACACTCCAGCAGAAAGTTGATATTTTACTTTTATCTTTTATAGTTTTTACTAGTGTGTTACCCGTCCATTTGCATGGTGGTATAGTTATCAAATATTTATTTAAATATTTAATAAAGCATGATAAATAAATAAATTAGATTCAATTTTTTTGTCCATAGATAGAAAAATATACATTCTTTACATATATCAACTAAATAAATAAGAGAAAAAAGCCACGAAAAAATTAGAATAAAACAATAATATTGAAGTAAACAAACAAAACATGACACAGAATTCATAAATGTCACAAAAAATATTTAAATATATAATAAATTTCTATATCTAGGAAACTATTTTTTTACATATATAAATAAAACATATAAGGTTCATATATTTCCTTTAATCTGCTAGCATATATCATCATCAATAATTTAAACATGACTTGACAATGTCTCTGGCTGCGAACAAAACTATTAAGAATTTATGCTGAATAAGAAAGAACAAAAAACATCAGTGAACTAAACAGAAAAATAAAGGAAAAAAAACCGGTAAAATGAGATATAGAAGAACAAATAAAGAGATAACAATATAAGGTTCAGGTATTTTATTTATGTCCATGGCTGCCAACTAAACAAATTATTACGCATTTATGATGAATATGAAAGAACAAAAACCATTAAGGAACTGAACAGAAAATAAAGAGAAAAAAAACCGGTGAAATCAAATATAGAAGAACAAAAAAAGAGATAAAAAATTTAAGAACATATAGCATAAGAATAACATGAATAAAATAATGTCGAAGAAAAAAGATAACAAAATAATCCTAGATAATTGAGGTAACTCTAAGAGTAAAGACTTCTATTAACAAAATAAAACATAGCAATGATATCTAATAAAACAAAATAGAAACTCCTATTAGCGAAACTAAACATGAAAATAAACTCCAATTAATCATAGCCAACAGAGTAACATGATATTATTTTTAGAGAAATAAAAGTATACTAAAATAATGACTCATAATAATAAAACAGATTAACAAAACAATAAAAATGATAAAAAATTTTGAAATAAACTTAACAGTTATGTAATTCATGGTAACAACAACAACAACAAAAAAAAAAAAAAAAAAACAATATCATTACCTCAAACGAAGAAGAATACATACCTGAAACGAAGAAGGTAAATGGATAGAGCAAACAGAGTAGAAGAACAAAGCTTTAAAAAAGGTACAAGACAAAACATGATTAGAATAAAATCAACATATCATATACTAAAGAAACAAAATCATATCATAAACTTTAATGATAAATAGGATAATTCCTTCAAAACAACGTTTATCATAAACATTAACGATAAATAAAATATTTTCTTCAAAACAATTAACAAACATATTCAAGAATATAATAACACATACCTGAAATGAAGAAAGGCAATCTATATAACAGACAGAGCACAACAACTAAAGTCTGAGTTTTGATGAGGAACATGAAAAGAGAAAAAGTAACATAAGATATAAGTTAACAGTGAGAAAATGAAAAGAAAAATAATGTGAAAAACGGTGGTAATAAAAAAAATAACGGGTTTATATACACAAAGAGGAAACTTATGTTTATTATCCGATAACAAATCTAAAAAGAAAAATCAGCAGGTGAAATAACTTATTAAGAACAGGTGTAAGAAAGCATGTAAACCACAGAAAAAATAATCTAATAATAAAGAGACACAAATAATTAACAAACCTATTACATAGATTTAAAATGCAATAAAATTACCGGAAGAAGAAAAAGATGGTGAATATCTGATAACAAAACCAACACATAAATATAAACAGATGTAATGATTAGTTAACAACATGTGCAACAATGCATATAAAAAATAAAAATGAAAGTAATAAAAAAAGGGAAACATTTCTGAAAACAGAAAAACACGACCAATATTAAAGAGAGACAGAAAACAACATTGAAACAAATCGGAAAAGGAAAAAAAATCTGAAACAAAAAAAAAGTAAGAAAAAAAATTAACAACAGAACAAAAAAAAACACCTAAAACAATTAAAAAATCTCTGAAACATCTTAAACATCAATGGTGAAAACGACTAAAAAAATAAATCTTTTAAAAGCATCTTTAAAAAAATTTCTTAAAAAGAAACCCTAAAATACATTCTAAGTGAAAAAATTATTTTTAAACAAAAACAATTGAAAAATTATTTCTAGACATCTACAAAATAAATAATGAACAGAGGTAATGATTAGTTAACAACATGTGCAATAATGCATCTAAAAAACAGAGAAACGAAAGTAATAAAAAAAAGAGAAACATTTCTGAAAATAGAAAAACACAACCAATGTTAAAGAGATACAGAAAACAATATTGAAACAAATCAGAAAAGGAAAAAAATATCAAAAACAAAAAAAAAGGAAGAAAAAAATTAACAGCAAAACAAAAAAAAAGACCTAGAACAATTAAAAAACCCCCGAAATATCTAAACATCAACGGTGAAAACGACTAAAAAACTAAAAACAAAATAAATCTTCTAAAAAACTCTTTAAAAAAATTTTCTGAAGAAGAAACCCTAAAATACATTCAAAGTGAAAAAAATTAATTTTAAACAAAAACAATTGAAAATTTCTTTCTAAACATCTACAAAATAAATAAATAAATGAACAAAACAAAATGAAAAAAATCTAACGAAACTCTAATTTACAAACATAAGAAAAAAAAGGGGAACGAACGAAAACCGAAATAGCAGAGTCTAAATAACCCAATAAAAGGAAAAATTCCAAGCCCTGATAAAACCAAAGTTAGACGACTGAAGATGAAGAAGGGAAAAAAATTTCTTCTGGAAATGAAGATAAACCTCTCCCTCTCTGGACAGAAAACCACCCAAAAAACACAAGAAGCACAAATGCAAAGCATAAGAAACCCAAACGAAAAGACGAAGAAAAAATGGAGAGAAGAAGAAGACGAAAAGCATATATTCAGATTAAAAAAAGCTTAGAACTCTGAAGATCCATTAACACGTGAAAAAAGCTGCAGACAAAGAGGAGAAAAGAAGCTTCACGGAAAGGATTAGAGAGCGAAGAAAAGAAACAAAAAAATTGTCCAGAAGAAATGAAGGTAGAAGCTTCGAGGAATAGCAAAAATCATTATAGTACTAATATGAGTCAAAAGTACGAAAATACCCAAACAAAAAACAAAGCAAAAACAAACAACCAAGGATAAAACGGTAAAGACACATATTTAGGACACAGCCAGAATTTTTCCAAATAAGAAAATTATGAAAATACCCAAACAAAGTAAAAACAAAGAACCAAGAATAAAACGGTAAAGACACACATTTACGACACAACCGGAATTTTTTCAAAGAAGAAAGAGATGACCGGTCACTGTACTTAGTACAGTAACCGGGTGCCTCCTTTAGGTATATAATATAATGTTAATCAACTTTCTTGTCGTTTCCTTGTTTTATTGTCATTTTGATTTGTTGTCTTTCTTCAATTTTGAGCCGTTCTAGATTTTAGGTGTTGTTTAGTATTGTTATTACTCTTGTCATTTTTCTATTCAACGTCCGTTTTTAGTTTTTAGTTTTTTTTTTTTTTTGGTCTTTTAATAATCTTATTGTCGTTTTCATTATTATCTTGTTTCATGAATTTGTCACGTTTCTAGTCTTATTGCCGTTACTTCATTCCTTCGGAATGACGGGACGCTAAGGGAGGGGACCCTTCCCCTCCCCCAAACCCCCTCCCCTTCTCATTGCTTGTTCTTATTCGTTTCGTGCTTTACATCCGTGAAGCACTTCACTCGCTCGTTTATACATTTTATTCTCCAATTAAGTTTCAGGGGGCACATCCCCCCGAAGAAAATTGAACGGTCGGATCTGTTTGAAATGTATACTCAAACTGTGATTCTTGAACTGACGTTTAAAATTTAAATTTTTTATGAAAAGAAAATACTGTAACAAATCAACGATTTGAGTTTGAGTATATAAAACAAACGGACCCTTCACCTTTCCCGGTTCATATACCGAATTTTTTTTTCCCTTGTTCGGCTAAAACTGTAAAGGTTAGACAAAAGGCTAGATGCTTGAAATTGAATTAGTGCAATAACTGTTAGAGATATTGTAATATGTCTCTCAATTACATAATCACATAATTTTTGGCCTAAAACACAAGAAAAATGGCAAGGAAGCGCTACAGCGAGTTTGATAGCACCATTTAGTGCTGTCAAAGCAGCTATAAGTGTTGTAGCGAGTTTGACAGCACCATTTGGTGTTGTCAAAGTAGCTATAGGCACTGCAGCGCCAATTTTGGGCGATGCAGCGCCCAAGCAGGGATAACAGGCGCGCTGCAGCGCCTGCATTGCATCCCGAAAGGCTGCTCTCTGTCCAAAACTCCGTTGCAGTGGAAAACTTCGCGCTGCAGCGCCATTGTGCAGGCCTCTCGGGTCAGTTTTGTGCTGCCCGAGCGCTGTAGGGGGGAAAACATCCGCTACAACGGGTACTACTGTAGAAAACTATGTTTTCGTGTGTTTATGTGATCTGAAAGGTCTTGAACCATTGCATCCATTGGTGATATATTTTAACACATATCTAAACACTTATTAGCAATATATATAACCATTGTAATATGTGTATCAATCCATGAAAAGATACCTATACATTGAAAAGGTATCTTTCTATGAAAGGTTGTAATGTTTAAAAACGATGCATTCATTCAATGAAATGACATCTCTGTCTTTATTAATTCTTCAAAAAATTTACAAATTTAATTCATGTTATGGAACTCAATATTATTGCTAGATATTGTGTTCAAGGGTTTGTTGTATCTTAGAGGTAATTTGTCATTAAAACTCATTAGTAAACTTTAAGAAGTGAAGACAAATAAAATCTTAAAAAAATGTATTTTTATACATATCAAATTATCTTTTATTTCTACATTCTTTTCATCTTCTACTCTCAAATTCTCTAATAATAACTAAAAGTGTAAGTAGATAGGAGCAGAAAAAAGAACAAGAAGACCAAAAAGAAAAAGTCGAAGCACAAGAACCTTAGAATTCAAATTGATGGTTACAATTATAGACAACTCTCTTTTTTTAGCCCTTTTTCTGTTTTTACCTTAGCCTTTTGTTAGTCGAATCTTGAACAGGATATTGATAGAACGGCGGCTATTTATACTGAAGCGTGCGTCTCTAGTAGGCTAGTAGGGGAACATGTCGTCCAACTTATATGTACATTTGCCCGCAAAAATTCACCAAACGAATACCCCTAAAAAAAATGTATTTATGATGGAGAAGATTATTTTTGCTCCATAAGTAAGAATTGTATTTTAATTGTGTTATTAATTTTTCTACAGTCTAATTTGTAATAGAAACAGTTATGTGTCTAATATTATAAATTTTTAATACAAATTTATACAGATTTAATTGTTAAAAAAAACTAATTTAATGCATATAAATAACGGTTCTTAACAATAAAAAAAAAATAACTTTCACCACTATAAAGGTTTTAAAAAAATGTGAGGTTATTATATGCTTTGTGCTGTACATAAGAATAAACTTTTTTGTGGTGAAATGTGCCCCTAATAGACAAGTTCCAAGCATGGGATTCAATCCTAAATCATGTTATGCAATCCTAAATCATGTTATGCTGATTATGCTAGTCTCGTCCATGACAAAGTGACATGTATCTTCATGATTCACATTACCGAGATCAATTCCTTGCTTTGTCTGGAATTTTGCAATTCTTTATGGTTCATTTCTATCCAATCTTCTCTCTTTTCCTTGGAGAATCTAAAAGTTATATATTGAGGACAATCTTTCTCTACTCTCTTTTCACCTTGTGAATAACCCCGAAATGCTCATGGTTTCTTTTACTAAAGAAACAAAAAGAGGGAAGATATTTCTAGTGGGAGATGGTATCCAAATATCCATTACTAATTTAAAGACTACAAATCAATCATAACCATTATCTTCATTAGTTTTAAAAAGTAAATTTGTTAATTAAGCATTGTGTCATTTTGGACCATAAATTTTTAATTATGATAGGTTATTCCGTGGTAGTAAAATCGAGAAATAATTTCGAAA
The DNA here is from genome assembly GCF_000414095.1 of Morus notabilis. Classification (NCBI taxonomy): domain Eukaryota; kingdom Viridiplantae; phylum Streptophyta; class Magnoliopsida; order Rosales; family Moraceae; genus Morus; species Morus notabilis. Next base: position 44,729 of record NW_010361110.1, on the reverse strand, counting down.
TTTCATAGAGATAACTACATACCAATAATCAAAATGATACAATAATATAGCAGGGATCAACAGTGCTATTAATTAGAAAGAAAAATAAAGAACACACAACTAAATTAAGCTTTTATTTTACACAAATATCTAACTCTCATTTTGAAAATAATTTTGTCAAGGCACAAAAAATTATACTTTTAGTTCTGTGCAGGTTTAGATTGTTAGATTTTTATCTATTTGATTTGCATTGATTGTATGATATAATATTCAAAATGGGAATTTTTTATAGGGTTTGAAATGGTATTCTATTTGTAGTGCTTTCATTTGAACCACTAAATTTATAATATTACACATATATATATATTATATATATATATAGGAGGCATTTATAAAAAGTACCGGATGATAAACCACAATTGTAGGATCAAATCTATACGGTTAGAAATGGTGGAAGGGCAACCTCAAATTTTACATTGTAGGATGAGATCTTAGACTGGACACTTTTATGTAAAGAAATATTTAAAAAATGAATATCTTATCTCAAAATTCACCGCAGTCCAATCACTCAATAGTAAACGTGAGCCAAGCTAAACTCGTTCTCTTTTTTTTTTTTTTGAACATAATTAAAGACGTTTATTTTCAATGATAAGAAACGATTGACGTTTTTGGAGTTTTTATTTTTAAGAATCTTTTATTTATTTATTTAATGTTGGACAAAGACATGGGTACCCATTGTGGTATTACTTGAATTGCTTTCTCTAAAATTTATTTGTAGCATATCTTTTATAACAAAAAAAAAGGCATAAATTTGGCAAAATTTAATTAGAAGAAAAAAAATCGTTTAGGTAGTTTGGTAAAATTTACCGATCTTCAAATTTTAAGGTACTATTAAAAAAAAAAAATCTACTGTAGAGTAATTTGAATGTTAAGTTTTACTTACTTTAAGGGTTAGAGCGTTTAGCTTTCTGTAGCTAGCGCTCTATGATAGTACAACATCAGACTCAATATATGACGGATTTTAAAATTAAAATACGTTAAAAAATAATTATTTGCATGATGACGTTTATTGTTGATGAATAAAAATGTTCATTTACATTTGTAAGAATTAAGTGTCTTACCAAACCCTTGCTTATATAAGTTATTTCATGTTGCAGACAATCTAAAGGGTAAGATGTAGCCATGGAGAATCTTAGAGCGGATGCGAGCTATGCACGATAGGAAAATGAGAGAAACGATCATGGAATGAAAGTGCTTAAATTTAAATAAAGTTTTAATTTTTATTGTTCATTATTTTGGAACTTTGGTTTATGGTGGTTTTGATTTGAAAAATATTTTAGACTTTTTTTTAAGTTTATTTCACGGTATGTATTTTAATAATTAAGTTGAACCAAAAGGTTATTTTGTCTTTGAAGAACTTCAAAATTTTTAAAGTTATAATATGTTTTAAAAAAAAATTTCTAGGTTTTCTTTAAGTCATTCAAAGTAAATATAGCACCAATGTTAAATTTTAGTATTTGAATAAACATTTACTATTTAATGTAATTCTATCTTTATACTTATTTAGTGCCAATGACATAACTCTAACTCAATTAAATTCTTTAAATTTCGTTGCTCTTAAGATGAACAATTTCAACTTATTGCTTCTTTCACCAAAATCCTAATGATACGCTTGTTACCAACTTGAATTAGATTAAGCATTTTCAACAATGTTACAAACTTCAACCTCTGTTACTGCATACTTAAAAGGCATACTTGTTTGCCTCATTTGTACATTGTCCATCACTAACAAATGTTCTCACTCTATAAATTATTTTTTATTCGACCACATTTACAACTCTACCCTTCTAAAATTATATATCATATTTCACATACTGACACACTCTTTGAGCCCTCAACATTTGTCAACAATTTTCCTGACACCCACTGCATCACTCCCCACCTCACTAACACCTGGACACCGCATGCTTATCATAAAGTGACTAAGGCCACCTTTTACTCCTCCTCCATTAATTTCTGACCGTCTATTTTAATCTGACGTCTCTCATTTTTCTGTAAGACTGGTCATGCAAAGGTACATGCCTGATCAGAGACTAAACTTATATTATATATATATATATATATTATTTTAATAGGATATTTTGATAAGATCTAATTTAAGTAATATACCTATATGCAGATAACTCTCCTTGCTCCTATTTTTTTATGCATATAAAAGCTCCTATTTAAAACATGAAGGTCTCGTTCATTTCACTGATTTAAATTTAGAATTTGAGTTTTTTTTTATAGTAAAAAACTCTTAGAAACAGTCAAATTTAAATTTTTTTTACAATAAAAAGCTCTTAGAAACAGTCACATTTAAATTTTTTACTACAATAAAAAGCTATTACATAAAATCACATTTTAACTTAAATAAAAAACTCGAATCAGCGAACTAAACAAGCCATAAACATCTTTAAAACTACTTATAAAAGATTTTTTAATTTTTTTTTTTTTGCAACTATCAATCTTATTTAATATATTTATTCATGTACGGAGGGCAGACAGTAAAAAAGAATAATATTTAGACTTCGTTCATTTCATCAATTTGAATTTAGAATTTAAATTTTACTATAGTAAAAAAAATTTTAAAAATAATTATATTTAATTTTTTTATTATAATAAAAAATTCTCACATAAAATTATATCTTAATTTAAATTAAAAATTTGATCAATAAACTAAACAAATTTTTAGAAGTACTACTAATGTTAAACCTCGTAAGGCTCGTACACATACATATATTTTATTAAGTTGTGTACAAACACATTTTATTTTATTAATGAGTGGTGTTCGTACTGCTGGACATATATTTATTTCTTTTTGTATTGTACCATCCAAAAACCAAAAGGAGGACAATCTTCCGAATAAATCCGAAAGGATATAATATTCAAAGAGGGCCCCCTGGATTGGAAAACCATCAAAGAAGAAAGGTTAGCCCAGAAACCGCAAGCAGAAAACAGAAGAAATGTTTCCAAGTTAATCCTTACCCATTTCTCAGCCCTTATATAAATACCCACGTAACAACTCGTCTCTTTGCTCTCCTTCACCTACAACTTCTACTCTTCTTCTGAAACCTTTTCGAAAATCTTCATAAAAAGATTTCAAACCGTTGGATCAAGAGACCAAGGGATCAATGGCTGACGTGGCGACAAAGGAGCGGAGGATCCTCGTGGCCGTCGATGAAGGCGAGGAGAGCGCCCACGCGCTCTCTTGGTGCATAAAAAACGTCATCATGCAAAATTCCAAGGATACCCTTTTCTTGCTCTACGCCAAGCCCCCACGGGCAGTTTACACGGCCCTAGATGGCACAGGTGAGAGAGAGGATCCTTCAGGTATATTGGACTTATGTTGGGGGTATTTTGGGACATCAAAAGAGACTAACGACTTTTCACTCGGTGTCGTTTCATGTTTCTTTTGTGGTATTTTATGTAAATTTGGTTGTTTTGTCAGGATATTTGTTTTCTTCTGACATAACGGCGGCTATGGAGAGCTACACTAATGACGTGGCGGACTGCGTGATAGAGAAGGCCAAGAGAATGTGCAAGGACCTTCACGATGTGAGTATACTGATTTCTTATAATGACTTTGATAATTAATGAATTATGCTTTTTTTAATTCGTATTATGTGAAGTGTATCATAGTTGGCAAGAGACTTGGAATTAACATATAATTAGGTGAATGATTAAAAAAATTAATATGAATGATCACTAATAGTGGTATGTAATATTATTAGTATTTTTTATTTTTTTTTTATTGAGATGTATAGTGAGAAATTTATGTGTGCTGGAGTAGGTTAAAGTGGAGACAAGAGTAGAGAATGGTGATCCAAGGGACGTGATCTGCCAGATGGTAGAGAAGCTTGGTGCTGACGTCTTGGTCATGGGAAGCCACGGTTACGGTCTGATCAAAAGGTCCTACTCCTTTTTCTCCTTTTCAACAAAATATTTGTTTTTTTTTTTCTTAGAATTATTAAATTAAATGTGTCACGCTGCTGCCGGTGAAATTTGATGAAATGTTCAAGAATTTTCCTCAATATAGATGTCTTTGATGAGTGGTTATATTAGTATTTTGCAAAGGGAAAAAGTAGTTTGTTCAATTTTAAGAAATAGATTTGATGAAGAAGAAAGTTTTTACTAACAAAAATAAGTTTTTGGTATTGTCAGGGCTTTTCTTGGGAGTGTCAGCAACCATTGTGCACAGACTGTGAAATGTCCCGTATTGATAGTGAAGAAGCCCAAAACAAATGCTGAGAACAAATGATTTTCTTCCTCTTCTTCTTCTTCCCTTTTTTCTTTTTTCCAATAAGATGTATGTGTATTTTCTGATGACCGTTCAGATTTTTTGTGGTCTTTTTGTTTTTGTTTTTTGGGTATAAACTTGCATGTGTACATACTGTACTACTGAGTGTATGTTTTTCATCATAAAAATTGAGAAAGCACGTGTACGCACTGTGAACCTTTCCTTTCAAGAAGCGGCAAAGGATGTATATAACTCGCGCATACCATATACAATGGGGGGGAAAAAAATGATTATCCTCAAAAAAAAAAAAAAAAAAAAAGGCTAGTCATAATTGAGGATATAATTAACATCCACGAAGAGGAGGTGCTGCAAGTCCATAAAACTTTCCCTTAATGCATGTTAACACGAATGTTTACATTAATTGGCTGATTCCTTGTATTAGCCTACAATAAAAATAAAGTGAGCATTTTGTTCTTTTCTGTTTTATTTTCCCATTTTTTCTGTTCTTTATTCAAAATGAAAAATGCCAGTAAACCAAAGGATTTGAATCTACAAGACTGATACGAGGAACAAAAATATTGCATATTTGCATCCATATAAGCAATTTTAGCATTGACAATAAAAGCCCATGCAGTCCCCGAAGAAGCAAGCAAAATTCTGTACGTTGACATGGATTTTGTTTGGACCCAAACCTCTGAAATTTTTGAGGCCTTTAAGAAGCCAATTCGAGTGATCGACGCCTAATGAAGAAGCAGTTCCTAAAAGTTATCCAATGCTAGCATGGATTTTCACGGGAGTAAACCTGTGTCTAATATATCTTCTAGTTTTGTATTATTTTTCTTTTTGTGTCTTTTAATTGGATTTTTCAATAACTGGCGTAGGACATTGGAGGTACAATAATTTTAGGGTACGCTCCTCAAACCCTTGAAAGGGACCCAAGCCAGCGATGGGTTTAGAGAAAGATTTAAGAGAGAGAAGCCTGTCGAGGCTGTTATTCTTGGGCAGGTATTTCTATTTTCTTCCTTACTCGTTACCTTACCAATGTAGAATTTGATGGTGTTTGTGGATTGGTTGAGGGGAAAAAAGAGAGGGCTTGTTCGCAATTGAAGAGAATGTAATCCCCCTTAAGAGCACAATTTCAGTTTTGAGAAAATGACAAAACTTACTACGGATCTTGACTCTTGATAGAGGACCACTCATGGAGCTTGCTTGTATTAGACAAACAGAAGCATAATGGCCCTCATAAATCGGTTGTTGACCTATTATTAAATACATTCCCAATCTACCTAAGCAATACAGAAGCCAAGAGACAAATAGAAAGCGACTCCATGTCCATCTACCAGATTGTTTGGACTTGTGCGCCAAAAACAGATCAACTCTTTAGTTTTTCAAGTTTTCTTGCCATTCTTCAGAGAATTTCTTGGTCGAAACTCAAAAGACAGGGACAGGCAATACAGAAAACGACATCGACAGGGCAACAAAGATTTCAGGAACCTAGGATCGGTTACGCTCACGCTCACATAATAAGGTTCAAAGCAACTTTTTCTTGTGCGTTCGGATATTCCACGCAACGCAAGTCGGCATCACAATAGTAATACACCATGATAATAACTTCGCTCTCACGATCATATATTCCCTCACGCGTGCAATGTTAGAGAGAGAGATTTGTAAAATGGGTCAATTTGAGTGCCATTTTCCAGCTTAAAAAGTCGGGAACTATTCATTTTGCGATGAAAAACACACAAATCAGCATATTGTTCTAGTGGCTCAAACTGCTAAAGTTCCTTCACCGAGAAAATTCCTACATGTAAAAATAAAATAAGAAAAAAAATTTCGGAGTACTCTTAACACCCCAGTTATCTCTTTGAACTTGCTGCACTTTCTCCCTACAGTTCATCCTGCAAATATACGGAGTACAAGATATGATAATCAGCAACTTGACATATAATGCAATTTCTCGACCACGAGATGAGAAAAGAAAACCTACATGCTTGTCGGACTCATTGGCCTCATCATTTTCTTCAATCGCCTCCGACTTTGTTTCGGCATCGGATTCATTTCCTGCATCATCGGTTTCTTCAGCTTCATCTTCATCCTCAGCCTGCAAACATGTCAACACGATCAGGACCAGACCAGAAAGTAGTTTCATTGATTTTTTAGGATAAGAGTAAAAAAGTTGAGCTTACATCAGAATCAACGGGATCATTCTTTGATTCCTGGTAAAGGATTAAATGCCATATATTAGTGAAGCATGGACTTAAAAAAAAAAAAATCATAATTTGGACAAACGTAGCCATGAATACCAGTAACATTTGAAGTAATATCCACAATAAATAACATAGTAGATGAAAAATTTAGTACCTCTTCCTCTATCTTCTTCTCTGCCTCATCAAATGCTGCCTTCTCAGCCTGAAAATACCATGGAAATTTGTTAGATATGGACAGATTATTTTATCCAAAGTTACCAGCAAGGCAAGGAAAATAGCGTACATCTTTCTGCTTGCCCCATGTTTCTTCAGCCAACTGCTTGGCGTACTCAGGATCATCAGTGATCAAGACATTATCAAACAGGGTTCCAGATTTCACCTGAAAAATTATCCATCGAGCTTACCAGTCTGAGACAGTTGCATGAAAATAACCATAAAATGCAAGTAGGCAGTAGACAATTTTTTACCTGCCATAGTTCAATTCCCACATATTTCAAATTGGGGAAAACATAGAGATTAGGGTCGTCCTTGAAATCTGTAAAAAGGATTAAAACTTCATACCGTTAATGCACACCATACTAGAAAGTTAATTTTTGATTCAATGCAAAACAAATGAAAACGAACCTGGGTTGTCAATAAGTGGTGCCTTCCATTTTCCCTTGTAGTTGGGGTTCTTAATTTTCTGCAGAGAGATGGATGGAAGTCATAAGGAAACTGCTGCAATTTTGTATGAAATATACTTGAGTTTCGAACGAGGATTCCACTAACCTTTGCCTTCCATGGGCCCTTGTACTCTGGGTTGGGAGTTGTTGGTGCTGTCCATTCACCATCTTCCTCTTCATCCCAATCTTCAGGCTGAATACACAAACCAGCTTAGTAACTACAATACGTTTTTATGGATGTATAATAAATTGAAACACAAGAGTCTATCCTTGCCTTCTTAGCATCAGGATCCGGAATCTCTTTTGGAATGTCATCATAACCCTTTGATTGCAGAAAAGGACGCATTTTAGTATATATGTTCAGTCACCGAATAATAAATAAAACATCTAATAAAAGGAAGAAGAACCATCCAAATCTATGGTAATTACCTCTGGCTTCTTATCCTCGGGATCTGGAATGTACTCTTTGTCATCCCAATCTTCAGGCTGTCAAACATTGTTTTGTCAAATTGTTGTCAAATCTAAAACCCAGGAGAAGAATCTAAAAAGAAACCGATAAGATGTTTGTTCACAAGTGATTACTTTCTTAGCTTCGGGATCCTTGATTTGCTTAGGAGGAAGAAGATCCCAGTCCTTGTAGAGACTGCCAGATTGCTTCTCCACATTGTCAATAAGGATGGTGTAGGTAGCATCTGGTCGAAGAATAAATGTGTATACATGACTGAGCTGGTCAGTCTCACAAGGAACATCCTTCTTGATCAAATGATTAGACCCGTTGTAGTTAAGAATGGCGTGGACTTTCTTGGTGCTGTAACCACAGATATCTGGTCCAAACATGATGCTGCAAGTGGCCGAACACCACCCCCAATCAGAAAGTTAAACGTGAATGAGAAAATAGGGTAAACAAACGAAACTCATAGAGAGCTATTATCAACCTGTATGGTGTATCACCGCCAAATTTCTTCTGATCTAATTCACCACTGATTAACTTCATGTACCCACCACCACAATCAAGCTTCTGCTCATGCTTAACGGAGAATTGGAAAACTAGTGTGTTATCCTTGTTGCTGAATTCAGGGAACTCAGCTGAAATGGCGTAGAATCTGTAATCTTCACTTGTCTGAATACCTGCATCAAAAGATCAAAATGTTCCAAGCTCATAAGCAGAACTTAAAATTCTTTAATCTTTAGAAAATCAAGCATATAAAAAATCACACAGAAAAAACTGCTTCCTTTACCTTTGTCATTGGCGTCCCCATGCCACTTACCGGAGGTGTAATTCCACTCCCCAGCCATGTTCTCATCTTTCTTCCAGTCAGATTTAACCCACTGGCTCTCCCATCCATCTTCAATGTTCCAAGAATGTATTACAACAAAAGGAAATGAGATTAGAATAGCATATGCATATGTATTTAAATAATCAACTTAACAAAGTCAATTGGCCTTGGCCTTTCTACTTTAACAAAACATTCCCTGTTAACTTCTCATAGGAGCATTGCAACGTCAAGAGACAATTTAAACAGTGAGGAAATTATAAATCAAATTTAATTTTCTGGACTAGATGCTTACACGAACCCATGTGTTATTATGAACACATGGAGTAACATACACTCATAATGGAAAACAAGTTCAGCTTCCATCCTATTCAGTTCCAAAAGAAGCTCAGTCACATTTGACTCCATCCTAATCGTCTCAAATGCAATATTTTACAATTAAGCTATCAAATCTTTATTCTATCCACGTTATATGGAACCCACGGAATAACCAATAAGGGTCTTGATAGACACCGAGGTCGGCAAGCTTATAAATACATTGTATATATAAAGACAAGAGCACCTCGTAACAACAACAAGCCTTAATCCCAACTTAATCAGGATCAGCTATATGGATTTCACTTTTTCACACAACTATGTTCGAAATTAAACTTTCCTGAAGGCCTAGATCTAGAATGTCTTTCCTAACTAGAGAAATTTTCACGTTTTCAATTTGAATGAAATCTTCTGAATAGCTCTCTAAACCTTTACTTTCTGCCATTGTAACTTTTACCATACCAAATGCTAAAGTAAAAGCTCGGACATTAAAATTGAGATCATAGCTTCCAAATAAAACTCATATCTTGATCAAAGTTAAGAGCATTTCCATTTCCATATCGAAAACCAAGAAACAGATCACAAATTCGTAAGTGTTGAAGATTCATAGATCTACTTCAGATCATCAATGTCAGTCCATTTCCAACTTCTAATCAAACACTAACGAAAAATAACGACCGCAGATCCATAGCAAAAAGGAAAAAAAAAAGTAAATCAAAAGAACGTCGATCCTTCGCAAATCAAACGGAATTAACGTATAATGATCGATACAGAACCTCAAAAAACAAAATTCATCCGAAATGCAAGCGAACACCGAAAATTTTGCAGAAACCAAACACGAAAAGATGCAAAAACAAATCGTTGACATAAAAGTAGCCATGGATAGAGATATATACCATCAAAGCGCTCTTCGAAGAACACTTTCGCGGATGCGCTAGCGAGAACGGAGATGAGGAGGATCAGAGAGAGAAGCTTAGGGTTTCGAACCCCGAACGCCATGGCTGTTACAGAGGAAGTAAGAGAGAGAATTGAAACTACAGGGTGAGCTCTGAAATGAGACGGGGACTATATATGAAGATACGCGCGTGGTTTCTGCCCTCGGTTGTTAGACCGTGGGTAAAGTCCGACGTGGACAAAATTTATGACATGGACAAACGTAAGATCGCCGCGTCATCAAAGCTTGTCATTGGAGCCACGTGGCGATTTCCGATTGGGTACTACACTGCTCGTGCTGTTGGCAATTGGACGCCACCACGTAGGTTCTTCAGTCTGATAGACTAGATTTACGATAAAACCCCTCGGCCTCTGGGATTCTATTGGATTGGCAGATCATGGATGGCCAATTTCTGACACGATTGACACGTGGCACTGTAAAATAGTATTCCTTTTAAGAAACACTGCAAATAGTGATTGACTATAGACCCGTTCGGTTCGCTAATTTAAGTTTTTAATTCTAGTTGAGATGTGATATTGTGTAAAAAAATTTTATTGTAGCAAAAAAATTAAATGTGACTGTTTCTGAAAGCTTTTTACTGTAACAAAACTCGAATTCTAAACTCAAATCAGCGAAATGAACGGGGTCTATATTGTACCCCATTTGGTTCGCTAATTCAAATTTTTAATTAGAGTTGAGATGTGATGTTGTGTGAGAGTTTTTTAATGTAGTAAAAAAATTAGATGTGACTGTTTCTGAGAGCTTTTTACTATAGCAAAACTCGAATTATAAACTCGAATAAGCGAAATGAACCGGGCCTGATAATTTCAGATTAATTCTCCAAAAAACAATCAGATTAACCAAAAATGACATTAAAATTCAATAAATATATAATCGTGTCTAATGAAAAAAAAAATCAAATCATGAAAAGTTCCATTTCTGGATTTTAAAAAAAAAATGTTTTAGAAGGACCGCTACAACTAAAAATTATTGAAAAATAATAAAAAAATAGATCAATATGAAAAGCTTAAGAAAGTATATAGGCTAATTTTTAGTTATAGAAATTAATACGTCATAACTTGTCAAGTTATGATTCATAATCAGATAAGTTATGGACAAACTTATCAAGTTATGGTTCATAGCCAGACAAGTTATGGACAATTATAGACAATAACTTGTCAAGTTATAGTTCATAACCAGACAAGTTATGAACAATTATAGACAATAACTTGTCAAGTTATGGTTCATAACCAGACAAGTTATGAACGAAAACAGTAATTTAGCCTATTTATTAACTTATGTAAACTATTAACCTATTAATTTTAATTCATCTCAAGTCATGACATATTTTATTCTTTCTCCCGAAATTATATTCGGCCATGTTTTTGCGTTAACTTAAGGCCGTTAAATTAGTATTGGTCTGACTTGTAAAACTGTATAATGGTTGGAGTTCCACGTTCAATTTTATTTAACTGGTCCTTTGTGCTTAACTAAAGGGTGAAAAATTAAAGACTCGTTTAGAATGTATATTAAAATTATAATTTTTTATTTTAATTTTTAAAATTTAAATTTTTTATTAGATTCGTTTAGAATGCATATTAAAATTATAATTTTTTATTCTAATTTTTAAAATTTAAATTTTTTATTAAAAAACACTAATTAATAATTTAAGTTTTAATTCATAAAATAAACGGATTTTAAAACCTGTAAAGGTAAGACTGAAGTAAAAGATTCAACTAACTTTGACAAAATCATGATGGTTGAATTTTTCAAACTAACACTTTAAATTAGATATAACTTTTTTTTTTCTTTCTAGAAAACAACTCAACCATGCATTTAGATACATAAAAACTACACTCTGGACGATGTTATATAAGAAAAATTTACTATAGTGGAGAGTAATTATTTTCAGTGGAAGGTCGAAGGTCGAAGAATGTCTCTTTTTTAATCATTTTTGTAATGAAGATAAGAAAAATGATTTGTAAATATTGTATTGGTTTCTTGGCCTCAGTAGTTGATACTTCAGTTCGAGATGAGTTAAAACCTAAAGATGTGTCAGTTGTTATGGAGTATTTAGAAGTTTTTCTTAAAGATCTTCCTAGTCTTTCTCCAGATTGAGTGATAGAATTTGTCATTGATGTTGTTCCAGGAACATCTCCTATTTCTAAAGCACAAAAAAAAAAAGCATCTTTGTTGGTACAAAGATACTAAGGACAAACATTCTGGAAATTACACGAATACGTTCTTGTTGGATGAAAATTGTGGTTAAACGTGCGCTTTATACTTTGAAAGTGGAAAATTGGAAACCATGCACATTCCTTAGTTTGTCTATTTTAAAATGTTGAGTTAAACCTACATTTTGATCTAAAACACATTAACGAAGTGCCCAAATTTGAAAAACTTCAAAATGACATAGTCTTTCTATACAGACGTTGATACAGATATATAGCCCCTAACACCATTACAAGGAGTAAAGCTCATACTGATAAGGTCTCATACCAATAATTCATATTTTTAATGGTTAAATATATCAAAATCACTTCAAAATTAAAGTACAGAGAACATGTGATTTTTTATACAGTTCTAATAATTAAAGATTGAGAGTTATTAATCGTTTATTTTTTAAGCACTATAATAGAAACTCCAAAATGAAATGGGAACTGTCTCTAGTAGGCCGTTTTACCAGTATAATCAATTTTTTTACTTTTAAATTTGATTAAAATCAAATGAGATTAAAAAAAATATACAAAATAATCAATTTTTAATATAAATTTAACGGTTAAAAAGGATTAAAAAAAGTAAAATTATCAATAATTTTATTTTTCTATAGCTTTCTTTGCCCCTACACGTAACTGATAAGGTTGTAAGGAATCATGCTTAGTAATTAGGAGAAAACGTTAATGGAAGAGGCACTATTCCATAGCATAAGATTAGTTTTGTCGTTTCATCAAACAACAATTTAAATGATAAGTTTGGGCACTGTAAGTATTTCGAAATCTCTGAGTGGGCCGGCAACCTAAGCTGTGTTTGAATGCTTGGATCAGAAGCTACTCAAGAGCCAATTAATTAGAGGCAAAAAATAGGTGAACCAGCCTTTTTACATGGTTGGAATCGGCTTCTTCAGTTTTCACATAAAACTACTACTTTGTGCGTCGGATCACTATGACTCGTTCATTTCGTCGATTCGAATTTAGAATTTGAGTTTTATTATAGTAAAAAACTCTCAGAAATAATCACATCTAACTTTTTTACTACAGTGAAAAGCTCTCATATAAAGTCACATCTTAACTCAAATTAAAAACTCGAATCAGTAAAATGAACGAGATCATATGAGTATGACCAGTTTTCCACATTTTTGTCAGTGGTGGCCATGGTCATAAGATTTTGGTACTATCTTTACTAGGATTAAAACTTGCCCATGTAAAGTAAGAAATATGGGCTCGTTCTTTTGCAAGTATTCTTGAGTTAAGTTTTTGAGTTGAGTTTGAGTTATAACTTGAGTTGAAGTTGTAACTTGAGTTTGCGTTTAGTTGTGTATACTTGAGTTATAGTTTGAGATAAACCTCTTTTTGACTTTGTATTTGTTTGTGGTAAAACTTGAGTTATAAATAGTGTATATGATTTTTTTTCCTTTAACAATTTTATTCAGGGCTTGTTCTTTTGAGTGAAAAACTCAAAAAAAAGGCAATTTGAGTTATAACTTTATTCGAGTTCATGTTCTTTTAAGTTTAAACTTGAGTTTAAACTCGAGTTCAAACTCGAGTTTAGGACTAAAACTCGAGTTTAAGTTTTCCCTTCAACTCGAGTTCAGAAACTTGAACTCAAATTAATGAACAGTATTTTTTCTATTCTTAAAAATGCTATAACTTTTTCGTTTTAATTCTGATTGAGATGATTTTTTTTCTATGCGTTGACAACGAAAAGACGAATAAAATCCGACCCATATGCCCTATTAAAATTTTTCATTAGCATTGAGTTTTTATTAAAATACTATATAAATACAAATTCAAGTTTTGACTCACTCAAACACAAACTCAAAAAGATTCTTATCTCAAACCATAACTCAAATGTACACAACCAAACACAAACTCAAGTTATAAGTTCAACTCAAGTTATAACTCAAATTCAACTAAAAAATTATACTCAAGTTAAACTCCAAAAGAACAAGCCCTCAATTCTTTTACAATTTTTTTATTTTCTGAATTTATTAATTTTTTTTGTAATTGAATATGAATAATTTAAAAATTACTTATAAATAATTATTGGTAATCTGATAATTTTTAAAAACACATAATTACAAAAGTAAAAAATAATAAAAATAAAAAGTAGAAGATCAGTTTTCATTTTAATTAAGTTAAAAAATACAACAATAAATACATAAATTATAACATAAGTATTTATAGATCCTATAACATCATATCGTCGCATATCAACATCTTTTGAACGAGGGCTATTAGCGTGCACGACGGTGACAGTGCACTGCCCACATTGTATGCGCCCTTGCATCCTTTAAAGCATTCATCTCCAATTCTGCATTAGATTTCAATGGTTGACCCTCATGGTTAGTATTGTCGTTAATGTCCTCATCAACATTCTGTAAATCAATGTCTGCAACCGGAACGCCATCTTGTGAGTATTGGTCTAATAGGCTGTCCCCATTACGGTACATATGGATAAAATTATGTATTATAGCACACGCTACTGGAATCATAACTTGTTTGGTAATGGGGTAATGGTTAATGGTTCTCAAAATACGAAATCTAGCCTTCCACACACCAAATGTTCTTTCAATGACATTACGCAGTGAGGAGTGGGTGTAGTTGAAAAGCTCACGTTCGCTGTGAAACCCTCTTTCACGGCGAGTCCTATACTCTTGCAAGTGGTATGTTGTCCCCCGATATGGTGCCATGAAGCATCCGTTGTTAGCGTACCCCGAGTCGACGAGGTAAAATTTTCCTACACTTATACGTATATTAATTAACAAATAAGCGTACGGATGAAGTTTTTGAAATGTCAGTGTACATATAAAAAATCATTGTAAGCGGACCTGGTGGCGGTTTCAGAAATCTTTTGGTTGCGGATTCTAAGGCGGCAGCTAGTACTCTCGCATCGTGTGCGGAACCCTCCCATCCAGATAACATGTACGTAAATTTCATATCAAAAGAGCACACGGCAAGCACATTAAGTGAAAAGAACCCCTTCCTATTTTGTAAAGTTCAGCAGTTTCACGAGGGGGAACACATGGGACGTGAGTACCGTCAAGTGCTCCAACACAATCCTTCATAGTTTACAAGAGTTATGTTGGTTATATTAAACAACGTAATAATTTTTAGAAAGCATTATAAATCGCAATAAAATTTAGATTTGGCTAACTAATGTAGATTACCGAACTTACATCGAACCACAGCGAGTATTTATTTCCACTTGCAATTATGTACGGGTCAACGGTTTGAAAATCTGGATGTCTAATGAATTCCTTCTTCAATGTGCATATCGCCTCAAGAACTTTGGTGAAGTACTCAGACACCATTGATCCAGATCGCTGCCAAGTGTGCTGCGCCTCCCTGTTAGTTTGGTTCTGACATAATATAGTTAGGAATATGAATAATTGCTCATCAACATTTACGTGGACAGTCGGTTGCAATAAGCCCCTTTCCTCAAGGATATAACTTAGGCGCAAGAATGCATCACTACTCATACGGACTTTGTCATACATCACTGTTGGACTACGTTCCAGATAATAATTCACTCTAAGTGCCCTTCCCCAACCAGAAGTGTGCCTTCGGCGAGAAGGTTCCCTGTATACAAATCTAATACATAGCATAGTCGCCGCAACCACTACTTGCATGAAAAAATCATCGTCACTGTCATAGTCTGATTCATTAGAACCCATTGGGTTTGAATTCCCGCCTATATCCATCCCTGTCAAATTTTCCAAATAATAAAGCAAAAAGTTACAAAATGAAAATCATATGCATAGACTTAGAAACTACATATTAAACAACTCTTGCAGAAATAAGTTTACATTAAGCAACAACTCCTCAACCAAATGTGCCGCAACCTAATAAGAATTACTCAATTAGTACTAATAACGACAAACAATGAAGGAAATAAAACCATAACCATAACAATTTTGACAAGTCTCTGTTGTCCCGAATAAGGCTACCCAAGAGGGGGGTGAATTGGGTTTTGAATATTTTTCGAGAGTTTATACGATTATTCGAAGATTAAAACTAAATATAGACAATTAATTGAACAAGGTACTTTTATCAAACACTTGGTGTACAGAAAATTATGTAAGTTAATGCAATAGCACAACCACTTGATGTACACAGGATGGACCAATCTAATATCATAAAAAGAGTTCAATAAACTTATCACGACGAGTTAAACCAATCAATGTCAACAATCAAATTTAAAGTGCGGAAATTAAAGAGATAGAGTTAGAGAGATGCAAACGAGATTTATAGTGGTTCGACAAATAAATTTGCCTACATCCACTGTCGCCGAGATATTCTGCCTCTCGATCTCTTTCACTATTCGATCGACTTTTCGGCACGATCACTCCTCTTACAAGAAGGTGAATCTTTCTACCCGAGGCGTCGCCTAACCTCTTACACAATGTCGATTTTCCACGAAGATCGACCAACCAAGTAACCCAATACCAAAGTAATGATTATGAGTAATGAAGCACTTAGTTTTACTCTCCTAACAATGGTTTTACACAGTTAAAATCACTAAGAGATGATGAACTCACACTATCACAAGATAATTCAAGGTAGGCTCAATTATGTGTGAGAGAGTTAAGGATTTAGAGAAGATGATGATTATGTAGACACAATGGAGAACTCTCTTTTTGATTTTTGAAGCTTTGAATTCGTTCTCTGTTTTTCGTAAAAATCAACTATTGAGAAAAATGAATTTTCTCTATTTAACCTCTCTTGCTAACGGTCATATTTTTGCCCGTTTACCCAGTACCGGTCGACCGGAGCGGTTGACCGGTTGAGACAAATTTAAATTCGTGTTGTTCAACATTCTTATTGAGTGTCTGTTCAACAAAATCGGTCGACCGGAGCGGTTAACCGGTTGAGGCATCACCGGTCGACCGGTGCATTTAGCCTTCTCTGTCACCGGACGACGTAGGTCGACCGGTTGACACTTAATTTGCCTCAAATCTTCACACATTTGTACTTTTAGGCCTAATTACGCTAAATACACAACTCAAAATAGAATCATTAGAAACATAATACATTGTGTTTGTGATCATCAAAACATGAGAATATTCAACCTTGGGCCAACAATCTCCCCCTTTTTGATGATGACAAACACTTGATTTGCTAAGATAATATAAGCAATTATATTGTTCTTCTTTACAAGTGTTATGTCTCCCTCTTATTTAATCACTTGATACTTACTTGAAAATATTCTCCCCCTTAATCTATTAAGCCATTAGAGAGAATGCCTCAATTGATCATTTTTATGTTTCCTTTCCCCCTCAAGTGATAATGGACTAAACAACAAATAGGAATATCAAGTGACAATAGGCAATAACACTTAACACTTGATACCCCATCTCCCCCTTTTGTCATCAACAAAAAAAAAATCATAACAATGTAATCACCAAATAAGTTACATTAGTCATTAGTAATGAAGTAACCATCAAAAGACATAGTGAAACATTAATCATTTATCTAAGAAGGAGGAGGTCCTTGAAAATTGATACGACGAAGTTGTTCAAGAATTTGTGCTTGCGTATCGGCGATTTCTTGATGATGGACTTGAAAATCATTCCGGAGATTAGAGATGCTTGAATCGACAAAGGAGTAGAGACTTTGGATGCCGGTGTTTAGTTGCGTTCGAAGCTCATCATGACTTGCACAAAGGGACTCAATCCGTCCATGAAGGTGATTGAATGCATCGTCATTGAACCGGGTTGAACTGCCTCCAGTCTCTTCTTCGTCTCCTTCATTTTCAACTCTGGCCCTTTTCTTCAGAATCCACCTTCCATTCTCAAACTTGTTGCCCATGAGTTTGATCGTGATTTTATTGTAATCAGATTTGGGTGGAATAACGTCAGTTTCGTCATCAAGATCCACGTTGAAATGATGAAAAATCTTTGTTAGCACCATCCCATAAGGAAGACTCGGATCCCTAGCCAAATTATTACCCCCCATCATCTTGTGAAGGATCAAATAGGGAAGGTTTGTCCGTTCACTTTGGAAAGAATTTGTGCTTGCGTATCGGTGATTTCTTGATGATGGACTTGAAAATCGTTCCGGAGATTAGAGATGCTTGAGTCGACAAAGGAGTAGAGACTTTGGATGCTGGTGTTTAGTTGCATTCGAAGCTCATCATGACTTGCACAAAGGGACTCAATCCGTCCATGGAGGTGATTGAATGCATCGTCATTGAATCGAGTTGAACTGCCTCCAATCTTTTCTTCGTCTCCTTCATTTTCAACTCTGGCCCTTTTCTTCAGAATCCACCTTCCATTCTCAAACTTGTTGCCCATGAGTTTGATCGTGATTTTATTGTAATCAGATTTGGGTGGAATAACGTCAGTTTCGTCATCAAGATCCACGTTGAAATGATGAAAAATCTTTGTTAGCACCATCCCATAAGGAAGACTCGGATCCCTAGCCAAATTATTACCCCCCATCATCTTGTGAAGGATCAAATAGGGAAGGTTTGTCCGTTCACTTTGGAAAAGGCAGAACATCAGATAAAGATCGGTGAATGAAACCTCATCCCTATGCCCTCCTCTAGGAGTGATATTGTTTGAAATAATGTGGTGGATGACTCTACTCCTAAGGGGTAGTTCATTGGCTTTTGGCTTTGGGAGTAGAGGCTTAATCTCGTCTTCATCGCTCCATTGAGTTGGGGTTTTGTCCATAATAATCATTGACATTATTTCCCCATGATAAGCCCAAGAGTCACAAGTATGCACACATTTTCCCACATTCGGAATCCTAAAAATGTTTGAGATTACCTCTCTATCAAGTTCTATGCGTTGTCCCTAGAGAGTGCATGATAGTTGGACATTGGTGTCACAAGTAGTGTATTCCATATGGGCATAAAAGGCTTTTACTAACCTAGGGTAGACTACTTCCTTAACCTCTACAAATGCTTTCCAACCTAGAGTCTCAAACAATCTCTCAATATCTAACTCTCTAAACTCACTAAAGTCCACAAATCTTCCTTCTACAATAGATTTCTTTTCAAAAAGCTTAAAGAAACGAGAATTAAATTCAGCATTGGATACCTTCTTTCGTGGCCCAGAGGAAGTGGATTTCACATTTTTTCCTTTTCCACGTGATGATTGACCCTGCGAAGCCATTGAAGCAATCTGTCGAACACTTTGTGGGTGATTTCCGGATTGGAGTGGATTGGAAGTGAAAGTTGAGAAATAGTGGAAAGAAATGAGAATGTGAGAGGAAGAACGTTTCTTCAGAGGTTTTGATTATGATTGTAGAGGAAATTTGAAGAAGCTTGGATGATTTTGAGGAATGTTGTGGATTGGGGGTGTTTTTGGCTCCTAGGGCTCGAGTTTGAGTTAGAGAGAGTGAGGGAAAAAAATCTTTAGAACTGATTTAAAAAAAACTGTCGCGAACCACCGGTCGCCCGTTGCGGTCGACCGGTTGATTATAACGCCACTGTCTCCGATCGACCGGTGTATACAGAAAACGTGAAAAGATAGTTGATTTTAGCAGACAAGGCCTAATCAACCAACAACCAAATATAGCATATGTTTCCTCATACACCATCACACAAGCAAAATAACAATATCAATCTATTTTAGCATTAAATCATCTAGTCATAGATCAAATACTTAATTCCTAAGTGATCAAATTTAATTCCGTAGCATCTAATAATCCTAAACCTCTTCTAAGTGAAGCAAATCTTTCAAGGGCTAGAGGCTTGGTAAGGATATCCACAATTTGATGATTAGTGCTAATGAATTCTAATGTGATATCACCCCTTTGTACATGATCACGCAAGAAATGATGTCTAATTTCTATGTGTTTGGTGCGTGAATGCAAAACCAGATTTTTTGACAAGTTGATTGCACTGGTATTATCACACATGATAGGCACATGATCATAGCTCAATCCTAGGTCTAGAAGTGTTTGCTTCATCCAAAGGACTTGCGCACAACAGCTGGCTACCGAGATATATTCGGCTTCCGCCATTGATAGAGCAACCGAATTTTGCTTCTTACTAAACCAAGAAACTAGTGCAAATCCTAGAAAATGACATGTACCACTAGTGCTTTTCCTATCTATGGTGCAGCCTGCCCAATCAGCATCCGAATAACTAAACAAGTCAATGTCTGTGCCCTTTGGATACCATACTCCTAAATTCTTAGTGCCACTAAGATATCTAAAAATTCTTTTTACCGCATTTAGATGTGACTCTTTAGGATTTGATTAATATCTAGCACACAAACAAACACTATACATAATGTCTGGTCTACTTACAGTTAAGTAAAGTAAGGATCCGATCACACCTCGATATTTCATTATGTCCACTGTCTTACCATTTACATTCTTGTCTAATTTAATAGATGAGCTCATTGGAGTAGATAGAGGCTTCATGCCTTCAAAGTCAAACTTCTTAAGTAGATCTTTGACATACTTAGCTTGATTGATGAAGATGCCTTCCTTTGTTTGTTTAATTTGAAGACCAAGGAAGAAGTTGAGCTCTCCCATCATACTCATTTCAAACTCACTATGCATGCACTTTGAAAACTCTTCACAAAGGGAAACATTAGTAGAACCAAAAATAATATCATCAACATAAATTTGTACAATAATTAGATCATCACCCTTTGTTTGTGTAAATAGTGTAGTATCAACTTTTCTAATTGAAATCTATTTTGGAGTAAAAATTTACTAAGTCTATCATACCAAGCTCTAGGAGCTTGCTTTAAACCATATAAAGCCTTTTTCAATTTAAAGACATGATCCGGACACTTGTGATATTGAAAACCGGGTGGTTGTTCTACATATACTTCTTCTACAATGTATCCATTAAGAAAAGCACTTTTAACATCCATTTGATAAAGAGTGAACTCTTTGTGGCATGCAAAGGCTAATAACATTCTAATGGATTCTAATCTAGCAACTGGTACAAAGGTTTCTTCATAATTGATTCTTTCTTCTTGATTGAAGCCTTGGGCCACTAGTCTAGCCTTGTTTCTCACAATCACACCGTGCTCATCTCTTTTATTCCTAAAGACCCACTTGGTGCCAATCACAGATTGAGTACTAGGTCTAGGGACTAATTCCCATACATCACTTCTTTCAAATTGATTTAGCTCTTCTTGCATCGCTAAAATAAAAAATTCATCAATTTCGGCATCTTTAAAACTTTTTGGTTCAATTTGTGAAAGAAAAGCTAAATTATTCTAAACATTTTTAAGTGATGATCTAGTAACCACTCCTTATGAGATGTCACCTAAGATTTTATCTTTAGGATGAGGGCTACTATACCTCCATTCCTTCGGTAGTTGATTGGATGTACTATCTTGTTTTGAATCATTAACTTGATCCTCTTGATGTTGTGGTGTGTTGTAAGATTGAGGTTCTTTCTCCTTGGGATCCATTGCTTCTTTGTCATTCAACTCCATATTGCTCATTTTATGCTCCAAACCTAAATCATCATCATCTAGACTTTTCTCCACAAAGGTGTTAGTTTCATCAAATACGACATGCATGGATTCTTCTACAACTAAAGTTCTTTTATTAAATACTCTATAAGCTTTGCTAGTAGTAGAATAACCAAGAAAAATTCCAACATCGGATTTTGCATCAAATTTTCCCAAGTTGTCTTTGGTGTTTAAAATAAAACATTTGCAACCAAAGACTCTAAAATAACCAATGTTGGGTTTTCTACCCTTCCAAAGCTCATATGGAGTTTTATCCATTTTTGGTCTAATAAGAACTCTATTTACAATGTAACAAGAAGTGTTAACCGCCTCGGCCCAAAAGTATTTTGGTAATCCATTTTCATTTAACATAGACCTAGCCATTTCTTGTAGAATTCTATTTTTCCTTTCAACAACACCATTTTGTTGTGGTGTTCTTGGTGTCGAGAAATTATGTTTATACCCATTCTCATTACAAAGTGTTTCAAAAGCATCATTATCAAATTCTCCACCGTGATCACTTTTAATGGTGGTAATTAGATAACCTTGCTCATTTTGAACTCTTTTGTAAAAATATAAAAATATTTTCAATGCTTCATCTTTAGTTGCTAAAAAGATTACCCATGTATATCTTGAAAAATCATCAACAATGACAAATTCATAATGTTTTTCACCGAGACTTGTTATTCTTGATGGGCCAAATAGATCCATGTGAAACAATTGCAAAGGTCTTATTGTAGAGATTTCTAAAATAGATTTGAAAGAGGTTCGAACTTGCTTTCCAAATTGACATGCATCGCAAATTTTATCCTTTTGAAAAGGAAGGTTTGGTAATCCTCTAACAACTTCTTTTCTAGAAAGTTTTGAAAGTAGGTGCATGCTAGCATGACCAAGTCTTCTATGCCAAAGCCAAGAATCATCATTTAAAACGGAAAGGCATTGATTTTTATATGATAACTTTTCAATATCTATTGTATAAACATTTTCACTTCTATCACCAATAAACACCACTTCATTATTGCAAACATTTTCAATCAAACATTTTGATGATTCAAAAACAACTCGGTATCCCTTATCGCATAATTGGCTAATACTAAGTTATGTTTCAAATTATCAACGAGAAATACATTTTCAATTAAGGGAGAGGCACTATTACCGACATCGCCAACTCTAAGAATTTTTCTTTTTGTGTTGTCGCCAAATGTCACACGTCCTCCGTTTTTCCTTGTGAAATTTTTAAGTAAGGAAAGGTCTCCCGTCATGTGTTTTGAGCATCCGCTATCTAAAAACCACTTGACCTTTTCCTCTCTTGGCTCCTACAAGGCAAAATCAAGTTTTGATTTTTGGTACCCACATAAATTTGGGTCCTTGAGGGTTAGTTCTTGAAACTTGTTTGGTTTCAAAGTATGTGTTCCTTTTAATGGCACGTGAGAAAGATGTGTGGCCATTTTGATTGCAATAAGTGCACACATATTTTGAATCCGATGTTGATGCTTTAACAAAATAGTTTTTAAAATATTTTGTTTTACATGAGGCTTGTAACCAAGACCTCCTTTGTTGAAAACACATCTTTATCCACCAAGCATTTGATCAAAGTTTTTCTTTCCATTGGTGAACTTCAAAATGATCTTTGTCAAATCATCAACCTTTTCTTTTAAGGTGACATTTTCACATAATATCATACTTTTCTCATTTGTCAACAATGTGATGTCTTTCTTAAGTAGTTCTATAGTTTTTCTATGAGATGCATTTCTATGAGCAAGTTTAGTATATTCTTCATGTAATTCGGAAAATGCATGTTCTATATCCTTATTTGAAAAAGTTATAATACTATTTTCCTCGATATGAAGTTTAGAATTTGAGGTTACCTCATTATCATCAATGGCCATGAAGCACATATTTGCTATTTCTTCTTGCTCATCACTATTGGATTTTCCGAGCTCTAATTCATCCCAAGTTGCTTGGAGAACCTTTTTGAGTTCATCTCTTTTGGAGCTCTTCTTGTTGCTCCTTTTGAGAGGACACTCCGTCCGCTTGTGTCCGGGCTTCTTGCAATCATAGCAAATGATTTCATCCCTTTTGATTTTGTCTCCCCTTTCTTCATTTCTTCTTGAGCTCTTGCCTTGGTTATACTTGTTGTAGAATCTCTTGTATTTCTTGGTGAATAGGGAGATCATTTCCTTGTCTAATTGATCAAGTTCGTCTTCTTCCTCATGTTCATTAACTTCTTCTTGGATTGAAGCTTTCAATGCTATTCCTTTCTTTTTCTTGTCATCTTCTTCCTTGTCTTTCATTCGAGAGAGTTCATGAGTCATTAAAGATCTGATCAAATCATCAAGTGAGATAGTTGATAGGTGTTTCATTTCCTCCAGGGTGGTTCTCTTGACACTCCATGACTTAGGCAATGACCTCACGATCTTGTTCACCAATTCACTTTCCTTGAATGGTCTGTCAAGAGAATTTAAACCGTTAACTATATCGGTGAATCGTGTATACATAGAGGTGATTGATTCATCATCTTTCATTTCGAATATTTCGTATGCATGAACGAGATGATTTATCTTAGTTTCTTTTTCTTGGTTTGTACCCTCATGTATTACCTCTAAAGAATGCCATATGGCTTGTGCGGACTTACATGAAGTGATCCTATTAAACTCATTTCTATCTAAAGCACAATACAAAATGTTCATAGTTTTAGCATTTAAGGATAATTTTCTTTCATCATCTTCATCATATTCACTAGGGTCCTTAGGAACTAATTTATCTTCATTTCTCTTTGTGGGAACAAATGGACCATTTTTGACATTTCGCCACAAGGCATAATCGATAGATTGCAAATAAATTCTCATTCTTACTTTCCAATAATTCTAATCAACCCCATTAAAAAGAGAAGGTCTATGTGTAGATTGACCTTCTATGTTTTGAAAGTTTTGTGTAGCCATGCTCAAGATTGTAAAATCTTTTTAAAGAAATTTGAGCAACCTCGCTCCGATACCAATTGTTGTCCCAAATAAGGCTACCCAAGAGGGGGTGAATTGGGTTTTGAATATTTTTTGAGAGTTTATACGATTATTCGAAGATTAAAACTAAATATAGACAATTAATTGAACAAGGTACTTTTATCAAACACTTGGTGTACAGAAAATTATGTAAGTTAATGCAATAGCACAACCACTTGATGTACACAGGATGGACCAATCTAATATCATAAAAAGAGTTCAATAAACTTATCACGACGAGTTAAACCAATCAATGTCAGCAATCAAATTTAAAGTGCGGAAATTAAAGAAATAGAGTTAGAGAGATGCAAACGAGAATTATAGTGGTTCGATAAATAAATTTGCCTACATCCACTGTCGCCGAGATATTCCGTCTCTCGACCTCTTTCACTATTCGATCGACTTTCCGGCACGATCACTCCTTTTACAAGAAGGCGGCGAATCTTTCTACCCGAGGCTTCGCCTAACCTCTTACACAATGTCGATTTTCCACGGAGATCGACCAACCAAGTAACCCAATACCAAAGTAATGATTATGAGTAATGAAGCACTTAGTTTTACTCTCCTAACAATGGTTTTACACAGTTGAAATCACTAGGAGATGATGAACTCACACTATCACAAGATAATTCAAGGTAGGCTCAATTATGTGTGAGAGAGTTAAGGATTTAGAGAAGATGATGATTATGTAGACACAATGGAGAACTCTCTTTTTGATTTTTGAAGCTTTGAATTCGTTCTCTCTTTTTCGCAAAAATCAACTATTGAGAAAAATGACTTTTCTCTATTTAACCTCTCTTGCCAACGGTCATATTTTTGCCCGTTTACCCAGTACCGGTCGACCGGAGCGGTTGACCGGTTGGGACAAATTTGAATTCGTGCTGTTCAACATTCTTATTGAGTGTCTGTTGAACATAACCGGTCAACCGGAGCGGTTGACCGGTTGAGGCATCACCAGTCGACCGGTGCATTTAGCCTTCTCTGTCACCGGACGACGTAGGTCGACTGGTTGACACTTAATTTGCCTCAAATCTTCACACATTTGTACTTTTAGGCCAAATGTCATTATGCACTAAGTTTAGTCTCATTTTTAAAGAATAATGTGAGTGTGTGCATGAGCCTAAACAAGAATTAATCATGATAGTATGAAGTCAAAATCAAATACAAGACTAAGGAGATATTAAAAACCTATTAGTACTTGTCCAACTTGATTTTGTTTGCTTGCTCTTGATCTTTGGTATTTTAGCACTTCAAGCCTTGAATTCCTTCTTCAATTTGCATTTGTCAATCTTGAATGTATTTGCATTGTATTCCGCAAAATGCTTCTTGAGTTGATTTATAACATTAATTACGCTAAATACACGACTCAAAATAGAATCATTAGAAACATAATACATTGTGTTTATGATCATCAAAACATGAGAATATTCAACCTTGGGCCAACAGTCTCTATATGTTCGTAACTAGTAAAACGAATCAAATAACATCATCACAGCTGTGAAGAACCATCCCCTCCACGTGGCCTTGTATAGGGTGGTCTCGAGAACGGTGGCACAAAGGGTTGAAATGGGGAAGAGGGTTGGCCGAATGTGTTGGCAGGTGGTGGGTTCGTGTGCACGTTCGGCTGAAAGTATTAGGGCATAGGCATTTGTTGTGGTGGCGGAGGAGAAATTTGTTAGTTTGCACAATGCTCCATAGTCTGCTGAATCCACACAAGCTGATGATGTTCTTGCATATGAAGGAATGGCCGCTGCCATCTAGGCTCCATAGTCATAAAGTTGAACATGGAGAGATGCTGTTCTTGGGGTATGTCCAACGTTGCCAATAAATCCATGCATTGATCCTAAACATTTTCAATTTGAACCGACATGTTCGCAGTTACATTTATACCTCGAGTCCGACTGCTTGTTTCTACCGAATTTACGAGGCGATCCACGACACACTCCATATAGCTAGGCGAGAGTTTACGAGAGTTACGACTTGACCGTTTACGTATCAATCACGATGGTGAGTGGTTATGTTGTCCGCGACTTTCTCTGTGCATGCCATGTCTCCTATCTGTAGAAGGAGCATCGTCACCGTCATTGAAACTTGTTGGTCCTCTCTCAATGGGGCTGCCCGACCCATGTTGTGGTGGAGCATCATCCTGACCATACTCAAAGGCCCCATTTGCCTGAGTATTGGCGAACGCGCAATAATACAAATCGTAATCCAACAAGGGCTTCTTCCTCGCCCTTTCAACCTCGGGATGGCTCTGTAAATAGAGCAACAAATATTAATACAAGGGGTCACTGAATTTTGTATTATAAATTAGAACCATTAAGCATTCGGAGAAATAGAACCTATATGAAACTCGGCCCTTATTTTTTTTCCCCTCAACATTTTAAATGTCATCCTCAGATGGTGTTAGTGTAGTGCAGTGGTTAATACCAAAATAAGAGAAGACTTGTTATTAAAGAATACCACCGAGTTTGCCAGATTATAGTTCACCACCATTTACGTTTTTTTTTCTTCTTTGATGTGTGATGTGTGGCTGTCCAAGCTGTTTAGTGGTTTACATGTGTAGCTAGCTAGGGTATATATATGCTATATTGGAAACAGAAAACGAAACGGAAAAAAGCAAAACCAAGCTTCGATTATTTTCTAAGATGAAAAATGTCATGAATGTCTAACAAATGGACAAGATTATGTAAATGACCTATATTATTGAAACGACAGCAAGGGCCAAAAAAAAGGAAAAAAGGAAGAAGTTGAAACTTACACTGATAAATTATTGCCAATACTCGTCAGTGCAAGTGGGTTTCTTCTGAATCGGATCCCATCCAAGTCCAGTGGCAGTACGAAGTAGAAACTTAGCATCAAACATTTTCTTCAGTCTACTAGCTTTTGTTTGACTTTGTCCCAACTTAGGGGGACGATAAAATGCTCACTTAGCTCCACCGCCCATTGTGTGTATTTGTCTCGGTGAGGGGTGGCACCGGCAGAGTTCAATAAATTGAACTCACCTAGACGTCTAAGCAGTTGTTCCTCAGCTTCTGGGCTCCAATTTACATCTCTATCTCTCCTTCTCACCATCTAAGTATTGACAATACCAATATGGCAGCAATACGTATGTACATAGCATACAAAATTCATTTAATGAGCTCAGATGTTGGAAGGAGGCTCAGATTTGTAAAAAGGCCAATCATCGTCCTATTATGGAGCATTATCCAAGGCTAGGACAATTAGGCTACTAAGGTTTATGTTCAATTAATCTTAGTGATAGGTTTGCAATACACTTTAAACCCCAAATAAACGAACATGATGCCATGAGGTTATGCATAAACCGGCAACCAATATGCTACCAAAGTTTTAGCTAACGTCGGCATATTGCTCAAGAAAGGCATTCAAAGTGAATTAAAGCAACCATACCAACCAAGAGTAATGAGATCAACCGGCAACCAACCATTAACCAGCCATAGAATATCACTCGACATAAGGAACTAAGCCATTAAATACAATTACATCATCATAGCCACGGTGAAATGCAATCTAGAAACTGAAAAAATCAGAAACAGTTTCTGGTTTTTTTTCCAGAAAATGCACAGCAGGGGTTCCAAATATATATGAGAACAATATTCAAAAGTTTGCGAATCATCATGTAAGTATATAACGTTACATTGTAGAGAACATTCTTAACAGATGAACAATGTTCGTACTGAAAGCAATATAGCTAACCTAGCAGGTATGAATATAAACTTCACAGCATTTGATGCTCAATAATCCTATCAACCCGGATACAAAGTACAAACTACAACAGAAAATATAACACTACTCCTAGGACCAGATTCAGATGGGGCCGAAATCGAATGCAAGCTACTTTTGGTTATATATAAGATCACAGTGCTTATTCATGTAATCAATCCCTTACACTTTTTTTTTCAATCTCACTTTCATAATTTGAGAAGTATACGAGTGACTTCACAAGAATGTGAAAATACTATGGCACAAAATGCCTTTGAAAATAAAAATACTTTACCTTATTTAAATGCCTTTTAAAGTTTCAACAACTTGCCTCCAAACTTTTAACAATGTTCTTGGCATGGATATTCAGAGAAATACAGGGCAAGACTCGAACTCACCAGAAACAGTTTCTGGTTTTTTCCTGAAACTGAACAAAAAAGGGTTCCAAAATACTAGTGCTCCGATGAAGTCTAGAGGCTGAAATCACCCAAAAAATCACCAAAAACTAATGTTTTGTTCCACAAAACGAACATAAGCTTTCACCGAAGTACTAGTTCTAAGAATGCAATCTAGAAAGCGTGAAATCACCAGAAACAGTTTCTGGTTTTTTTTTAGAAACTGAACAAAAAAGGGTTCCAAAATACTAGTGCTCCGATGAAGTCTAGAGGCGGAAATCACCAAAAAAAAATCACGAGAAATGGCAATTTTTTTCTAGAAAATAGAACATGTGAATTCACCAAAATACTAGTGCTCGGAATGCAATCTAGAAACCAAAATCACCAGAAACTGAAATGGATATTTTCCATAAGCTGAACATAAGGTTTTGAAAAATACTTACCGAATTCGAGCCTACGGAGGATATTTGGTTCCCTTGGAGATTCCCCAAACGCGAGGAAGGGTTAGCAAGTCTGAGGTACCGGCGACGATAAAGGTAGGGGAAGTAGGTTTGACGTCTCGGCTGGAGAGTTTTACGGCGTGCACTGTTGCCTCTACATCGAAGTAGGATGTTAACCCACCGAGGTCGCCGCACCAACGGATTCCCAACAAATTTCCCCGTGTTGAAGGGGTAACAAACGATGACAATGGTAGAGGAAGGGGGACACAAAACATGCAAATGGGGGCCGAAACTGTGGGCTACGGTTTTGAAATCTGAGATTGGGGAAAAATAGCTATGCAATGGATTGTTGGCTTCATAAATCGAATGGTATAACGTTGAAGGAGCAGACTCTAACATCTATGGTCAAACAATTTCTAATCTGGAGAATCTCGCTAACAGGAGAACCACATGAAATGGCAGTGTAGAAAGAAGAGCTGAAAGCAAGCTTCAGCAACGCAGGGTCAGGAATCTACTCTGTAGATGTGCAGAGGAGTAACTCGAGTAGCAATGGGGAGTTCAACTCGAAAACCGGTTGGTAACTCGAATTAATTTTTGAGTTCCAATTCGAGTTTTCCAATGCCGAACGCGAACTTGGGTCAATTTCAGCACTCGAGTGGGCTTTCTCGAGTAAGTTGGAGGAACCGAACAAGCCCTATATTATCACTTTATTGCGTATAGTAATCTACTCTCAAGACTATGATTTTACTCTGTTTGATAGTACATAGTAATATAATATTATTTTCTTAAAAATAATAATTGCTAGTATTTTAAATTAGTCAAATCTTATCAAATTGAATAATATCATATCATCATGCAATCCTGATTTGTTATTCAAATATTATGAGAACTTTTTTTTCAAAAAAATTAAAAATTAACTAAAAGTTAAACAAATAAATTTATAAATTAAAAAAATCAATTTTTAAATATAAAAATTCATGTATTTAAATTATAATTTATAATTCATTATAATATTTATTTTAAAAAAATACAAATAAATTAAAAATAATTCTGATTTTAAATCTAGAAACCAAACGAGATCTAACACCACCACCACTGACCCATCCCCACCACTGCCTCTCTTTTTGCTGATCATCACCCCCACTGCCTTTGAAACTACAGAGACCTCTGAATCTAGAAACACCCAAAATCAACACAAGCCACATCTCTCTCTTCTCATGACCCATTAACGTTTTGGGTTTGGGGTATTTTCCCTCCTTTTTGAAAAACATGCTAAAGCTCTCTAATCCAATCTGAACAGTGCATGAGATCTGGAAGGGCGGCGACTAGCGGCGAGCTTAGGGTCCGACTGGTGGTGGACTTCACAAATCGTGGCTGGACAGGGTTGTTCGCACAGCGTAATGGGTGGGGCAGCGATTATGGTGGAGGGGGGGGCAGCCAGTGATAGGGGATCTGTGACGGCTGTGGTGGGGCTGCGACGGCAGGTCTGGGGTGGTGGGGCTGCAACGGCAGGTCTGAGGTGGTGGTGTTGCGACGACAGGTCTGAGGTGGTGGGGCTGTGACGGTGTGTCTGCGGCGACAGTCATGGAGTTGCGACGGCTAAGTAATTGTCGGGGGAGAGAGAGCTGTGAGTAGTGCTGAAACTTTAGACGGGCCGCCCGTGACCACCGAAAAGTCAAAATTTTTGCCCGATGACTGAACCCGAAATGCCTGAAAATTCGGGCTGCCCGACCCGACCAGAACATTGCCCATGGACGAGCTTCGGGCAGAGGATGCCTGCCCGTGCCCGGTCGGGCTGCCCGATGCCCGACTCGCTGCCTGGGATTTTTTTTTATATTATATTTTTATGTTGTAGAAATAAGTATTTGTATAATTACAATGTGTAATTGTGTATATTACAATTTGAAATATGAAATGATGAAATGAACACACGAACTATATAAAAAAAAATTACTTCTTCATTGATTTTTAAATTTGTAATTCACGATTGCCTCGTTAAAAACCTTACCAAGAAAAACCCAATTGGGATAAAAACTTGGTAAGGAAAAAAGAGTGCAATCATTGTGGGATGAATTACAAATTTAACGAACTTACAAAGTCTATACAATATTACAAATTACAATAAACACTATAGAAATTAGAAATTACAAAGTAAATAAATATTTACAGATTAGAATAATAAAATTTAATTTGAAGTAGAAGGATGATCGTCTTGAAAATTAAAAGTTAATCTATTAAATTCGTCGATCCATTCTTGGTTTGCCAGTGAGATTGTATCGTGTAAGCGTTGGTCGGAACGGTCCCAATCCTTGATGCACACCAAAGCTTCAACA
>NW_010361110.1:5765-12565 GCF_000414095.1 Morus notabilis | reverse complement strand
GATTTTGATTACATGCTTGTAGAAATCTAAACCAATCTTGTATTCTTTGATTAGTACCTTGAATCCAAGCAATGTTATCTCTAATTCTTTTAATATGACCTGACATTGATTTTAAACCGGACTTTACTATTAAATTAATTATATGACATGCACAACGTTGGTGGAAAATATTATTATTACCGAATAAACTTAAATCATTTTGAAAAAGTTCTATTGCTTTAATATTCGCAGTTGCATTATCTAATGTTATGACCATTATTCTATCTCTTAAACTATATTCATCAATAATAGATAAAATTGTGTTATATATTAAATTGGCAGTATGTGATCCTATAACACATTTGAAACCTAAGATTCTCTTATCCAAATTGAAACCTTTATAATAATGTCCGGTTATAGCTAAATAATCCTTGTTGGCAACGGCGGACCAAATATACGCCGTTAACGCAACGCAACCACTAGTAGAATGTAGAAGGTTGATTAATGCTTCTTTTTCTTGTTTATATAATTTTAATGCATCTTTCCTAAGAGTAGTTCTAGAAAAAAATTGTGCATTAGGATTATGTACAATTTTAATATAACGTTGCCAATTTCTTTGTTCAGAAAAACTTAGTAGTTGATCTATTGTGGCTATTAATCGTGCCATTTCCATACGATCAACTTGTGGATCGTATTTCCACGTGCTTAGACCACCGGTTTGGCGGTCAAACGATAATTGCATTTGGCGGAGATCAGCTCCGCCTCCTTGCTTTTGAAGACACTTTTCAGAGTGCCTTCTTAAGTGTGTAGTGCCGTGAATAGTGTTACCTTGTAATTTCTCACCACAATATTTACATTGAGCTACGTATTTAATGTTACCGTTATTGTCGACGTCCTCGAATGTGTTGAAGTGCTCCCAAACTGCTGAGGTGCGCTTGCATTTCTTCTTAGAACTTGCAACACTTGCACTAGCACTACCGCTTGCCTCTCCTCCACGGCCACTTGTGCCACCACCATTGCATCCCCGACCTCTAGTATGTCCACCAGGGGTTAGATTTGCAGTTTCATCAGCAACTCTTTCCATAGTTTACGATTCCTGCGTTTGAAAAATATTAGGAAATTACCCTTCTTCGATGTTGAATTGGGCATCAATGGGAAAATCACCACCATAACCAGAAGAAGCCATTATGAAAAATAAGAGAGATTGAGAGCGCTTTGAGAGAGCTTAAGAGAATCGAGATTTGAGAGAGATTTAAGCGAGATTAAGAGAGATTTGAGAGAGATTAAGAGAAATTGAGAGAGATTAAGAAAAATTGAGAGAGAATGAGAGTTTTGGGGTGAGGAAAATGGTTGGGGGGGAGGGGGGTATTTATAGGAAAATTTTTGGGTTGAAAAAAAAAAATTTTCCCCCAAAAATTCGGGCCCAACGGCTACAAATTTTTTGGGCAGTTCGGGCAAAAATCGGGCAGCTTAGGCAACGATACAAAATCCGACCGTTTGGTTCAAAAATTCAGGTTCGGGCAAAAAGACCCGTTTGTTCAAAATTCGGGCATTGTTTCAGGCTAACGGAAACAAAAAAACAGGCATTTTTCGGGCAACGAGCAAAAATCGGGCAATGGTCACAGAAATTCGGGCAGTTCGGGCACAAATTCGGGCAGTTTTCGAGCAGCTTCAGGTATTGCCGGAAAATTCAAAAAAAATCTGGCGAACGGCAGGGGACGGCTTCTCCACGGCGGCGGGCTGTCGGGAGATTAATATTTTCGGGCTACCCGAGCCCGTGCCCAAAGAAAACCGTGGTCGGGCGGCGAGAGTGGCCTGCCCGAAGTGCCCGAAAATTTTCGGGCATCGAGCATGCCCGCCGCCCGAAAGTTCAGCACTTGTGAGAGTGTCTTGTTTTATTTTATTATTTTAAGGCTTTGTTCGCTCTGTGAATTTAAGTTTTTAATTTGAGTTAAAATATGATATTTTTTAAGAGTTTTTAACTGTAGCGGAAAAAATTAGATGTGATAATAGAGTTTTTAGGCTTTGTTTGCTTCGCAAATTCGAGTTTTCAATTTAAACTGAGATGTGACATTTTTTAAAAGCTTTTAACTGTAGCAGAAAAAGTTAAAAGTGACATTATCTGAAAACTTTTAATTATAAAAATTTAAAACTGAAAACTTTAAATAAGTGAAATGGACAAGAATTAAGGGCTTGTTCTTTTGGAGTTTAACTTGAGTATAATTCTTGAGTTGAATTTGAGTTATAACTTAAGTTAAACTTGTAACTTGAGTTTGTGTTTGGTTGTGTACATTTGAGTTATGATTTGAGATAAGAATCTTTTTGAGTTTGTGTTTGAGTGAGTCAAAACTTGAATTTGTATTTAGATAGTATTTTAATAAAAACTCAATGCTGATGAAAAATTTTAATAGGGTATATGGGTCGTTTTTATTCATCTTTTCATTGTCAACGCATAGAAAAAAAAATCATCTCAATCAGAATTAAAACGAAAAAGTTATAGCATTTTTAAGAATAGAAAAAATACTGTTCATTAATTTGAGTTTGAATTTCTGAACTCGAGTTGAAGGGGAAACTTGAACTCGAGTTTTAGTCCTAAACTTGAGTTTAAACTCGAGTTTAAACTTAAAAGAACATGAACTCAAATAAAGTTGTAACTCGAGTAGCTTTTTTTTTTAGTTTTTCACTCAAAAGAACAAGCCCTAAATCTTCTATTTTCAGTAGGCCAAACTAATAAAAACCACAATTGTTGCTTAAATGTGGATTAGGATAGAGTTACCACCTAGCTGACCTTCTAAAATTTCTTGCTTGTTACTTGAGGTGATACTATTATTTGTATTTATTTCTTTTTTGAGAATAATGAGACCTATGGTTGCATTGAAATAGACAAAGTTCTCAAAGTCCACAACATCATGATTGTCGCACCAGCCATATGCTAGGGGAAGAAAAGGAATGACAACACCCAGAGGAGTGGTGTCAAACTCATTATGTCAATCAACACACATGTTGTACATCATAAAGAAGTGTAGTAGAAGTAAACATATACGGTACAAGATACATTGCACATTATTTATTACATTGTAAAAGTGGAAAGTAGGAAAGATACTTATTAGGTTTTATCTTTACATCTTGATATAACTAACAATATAGTACAAACTACAAAGCAAAATTATAGCTCCATCTGAGATCACTATATAGCCGAGTTGAAAGACATATTAAACTAATAAAAATATTAGTTTTTTTCACAGTCCATTTGGTGAGAGTTCCTCCAACATAATATGTAAATATAAAAAACGTAACATGACAGTCGTTGAACCATTAATATTAGAGAGGTATAACATAATTTTTAGATAACTAAATTTCTTGATGTTACACCTCTCTAATATTAACGTTACATTTAATGACTGTTATGTTATACTTTTCATATCTATATGTTACACTAGAAGGATCTACCGGAGCGACCGTAGAAAAGCTCTAAAAATATTTTACTTTTACTCAAAGTAGTTTGAAGATTAGACCTCCGTGAGTGGCGAAGAAAGGAGCAAACACCAAGGACTCTACTGCCATGAGCTTAATGAGGATATTGAGTGAAGGACCAGAAGTGTCCTTAAGAGGATCACCAATTGTGTCACCAATAACAGCGGCCTTGTGGGCATCTGACCCTTTAGGACCAAGTGATTTTGCATGCTCAGAAACTCCTGCCTGTAAGTTATATCAAAGCCAGATTTAATATTTTCTCAAAATGTTGAAATTAAGCGTAAAATCATGGTGACAAGAACAAAATGTACATGAAAAAGAAAGTTTATTTTTATTTTTTTAATTTCTCTTTACCTCTATGTATTTCTTTGCATTATCCCATGCCCCACCAGTGTTTGAAGCTGAGATAGCAATCTGTAGTATGAATAATATACGAGCAAACAAAATTGTAAGCTAATCTTGGAAATTTTAAGGAAATGTTAAGAAGTTGAAGGGGGGTTTCTGAACGTCAGGTCATATTAGAAACGCATCAAAATTCAAATGATGTAAAGGAAAAAAAAAAAGAAGAGGAAAATTGTTAAACCCTGTCTAGCATGATCTTTTAGCATACCTGGACGCCAGAAACTAGTGAACCAGCCAGAATGCCGGCAAGAGTTGCGACTCCAAAGAAAGTTCCGGCAATGAGAGGCGTAAGCATAACCAATGCACCAGGTGGGATCATCTCCCTGAGTGAGGCATCAGTAGAAATCTTAACACAGCTTGCATAGTCTGGTCTGGCTCTACCTTCTAATAGCCCTGGAATGGAATTGAATTGCCGTCGAACTTCCTCAACCATCTTGAGAGATGCACTTCCCACACTCTTCATTGTCATGGCAGAAAACCAGTAGGGAAGCATGGCCCCAACAATCAAACCAATGAAGACTTTAGGGGTCAAGACATCTACAGCCTTTATGCCAGCTCTGCTCACATAGGCACCAAATAAAGCAAGAGAAACAAGTGCAGCTGATCCAATAGCAAATCCCTGGAAAAAAAATGGAAATTACAGTAAATGACAGCTTTCTGGAAAGAACTAAAACAAGGGTATGAAATTGATTGTAGTAAAATAGCAAGTTTTGTGCTTTATCTAAGAAAAAAAAATTTAGAAATTGCAGCAAATGACATTTATTAGAATATATGAGAGGTAACAACGACGTACAACAGTAAAACAGTTCTAGGGAGGAAATGAGTCTTGAGGCTATTTTGGGGATTTTGAATTTTTTGTGTAAAAGATGTTTATCAATTTCTATATCTAGAAATTTATGGTAATATCTTTTTTCCCCTCCCAAAATGTGTTAGTTCCCACATTCTCCCACACCAAAACAAGAAAAATCAAGTGTAGTACTAAAAATAAAAAATAAAAAGAAAAAAAACAATGCCTTTGGATAAGCAAAATTACAGAAGTTCACCTTGCCAATGGCAGCAGTGGTGTTTCCAGCAGCATCTAAAGCATCTGTTCTCTCGCGTACTTCGCGGCTCATTCCAGCCATTTCTGCGATTCCACCAGCATTGTCGCCTATAGGGCCATAAGCGTCGATTGCAAGACTGGTGGCAATGGTGCTAAGCATTCCTAAAGCAGCCACAGCAATTCCATACATTGCAGCCAAGCTAAAGCTCACATAAATGGCAACTGCAATGGCAAATATGGGGATGATGACGGATTTGTATCCGAGGGCCAAGCCGAAGATGACATTTGTCGAGGCACCAGTCCTGCAGGAGTCTGCCACATCTTGCACTGGACTGCAAAATAAACATTGTAACATTTATATTTTATGTGAAGAAAACAGCATCTCAAATACACAAGTATAACAAGAACAAGATTAGAAACCTGTAAGCATTGCTAGTATAATACTCTGTTATGTATCCAATTGCAAGTCCAGCCCATAATCCAATTGCAACACAAGAGAAAAGATGCCTGCATTTTCACATGCGATTTTCAGATAACAATGCTAAAGATTTTTTGGCAAGCCAAAGCAAGCAGGGGGAATTGCATACCAGTTCTTGACAATTTTGGCAGTTCCAAAGTCGAAAAGAGTGAATTCTGATGGCAAAGCAAAGTAGGTGACAATGGCAATCCCGGCTGTCATCAATATTGTTGAGATGAGAAGTTGCCGCTTCAAGGTCGATTCAATCTTGCTTATGCTCTTGATTTCGAAGAGATCGGTCGCGAAAAGAGTTGTTATCAAGCAAACCACAATCCCCATTGAGCTTATGATCAGAGGGTAGGACATGGCTGTGTAGTCATGGTGTGTGCCAAAGGATGAAATGGAGGCAACAAAGAGTGCTGCGCAGGATGCCTCAGCGTAGGATCCGAACAGGTCAGACCCCATCCCTGCAATGTCTCCTACATTGTCCCCCACATTGTCTGCTATAACCTGAAAAGAAAATGCAAGCAAGAAACATAAGATTCTCGTTTATGGGGTTTGAACCCGTGACCTCCTACTATAATACTATGTTAGTTTACCGATTCTTTCAAAACCTTTACACTATTAAGAGGTGGACCAACAATAGTTTATATTTTAATAATAACATTAGAGTGCCATTAAGAATCTAAAATTGCTACAAAGAGAGTCAAGAGAGAAAGTTACAGCTGGGTTTCGTGGATCATCTTCGGGGATATTTTTTTCAACTTTGCCAACAAGATCAGCACCAACATCAGCTGCTTTTGTGTATATCCCTCCACCAACTCTTCCAAAGAGCGCCATTGAAGAGCCTCCAAGTCCATACCCGGTAATCGATTCGTATAGTCCTTCCCAGTCATCACCATAGTACAACTTAAACAAATTGATGGAGACATAGAGTACTAAAAGTCCATTGGCAGCAAGGAGAAAACCCATCACAGCTCCTGACCTGAAAGCAGTAACGAAGGCCTTCCCAACACTCTTCCTTGCTTCAAGGGTCGTTCTAGCATTGGCATAAGTTGCGATTTTCATACCAAGAAAACCCGAAAGGACAGATGTTAAAGCACCAAGCAAGAAGGCAATGGTAGTGAAGATGGCATTGGCTAAGGCTGGTTTACAAGTGTTCCCAATGTTGTAAGTGCAGGGCTCACTTTTGGTACTGAAACCCTTAACCGAGCCAAGGAAGAGGAAGATAATCACTCCGAAAACTCCCATGAAGATACTGAGATATCTATACTCAGTGAACAGAAAAGAAGTTGCCCCTGAAAACATAATTCAATCAGAACTAGAGATTAGTAAGTAAATCATGGTTTAAGCACTGCAATAGTGAATCAACCATATGTAATTGGACAAGTGGTTTTGTGTTCATTAACAAGAGAATTGTCCACACTCCGGAGTAGAGCATAATGC
>NW_010361110.1:0-2631 GCF_000414095.1 Morus notabilis | reverse complement strand
TAAAAAAATTTTATTATAATAAAATTTAAATTCTAAACTCGAATAAATGAAATGAACGGGACAATATTTTTAGAATCCTTCTCCGGTACTGTACCTTTTTGGACCCGGTATGTTCTTTTTTTAATTCCCGATTGATCAAAATCATTCAACGGAAAAGTCTAAGCATTTTCTGTACAATCTTTTTAAGGGTTTTATCATCCAAATTTCTATTTTTAATAAAAATTTAACTTGTGATCTGTATTTTATGAGAAAAAATATTATAACGAATCACAAAACATAATTCAAATCAAAAAATAAATCCCCCAACTAAACAACCTCTTACTCTTCTTCTCTCCTCAAATCCCTTCCTTATTATCCTGCGTTCTCCCAAATTGACCATACCCACTCACAAACTTTCAATATCTTCCTCCTACTATCGATCTCCATTGTGATCCAAAAATTAATTTAAAGCATACAAGTGAGAATGTGTCATATTTTTATCTTCTTTGATTTCTCATGGGTATATTTCGTTGTTTACTCAGTTTGGAGTCTACATAATAAAACCATCAAAATAAATTTGTAGGACTGTCGAAGATAGATCTGAATGCCTCTGAAATAGATTTCTCATGGCCATGGGTATTTTACAATCTGGATAAGTTCTCGGTGTGAATCAGAGCTAGGAAAAAGAAAAAAAGAAAAAAACTTTGATCAATGGACCTCACTATCGAAATAACCACTTTCCAATCATCCACCCTAAGAAATTTGTAGCACTACCGTTCAATCTCTCAAATCGCACTCGTTGTCGCAGAATCCACCACCCCATGTCGCTGGCGAAAGCCATACCAGAGCTTGCAACCCTTCGTCGCTAAGTCCAAACCACCAGTTCAAGATTCTAGCGAGCAGGAGAGACAAGAGAAGGGAAGGAATAGACTTTCTAATTTGGATTTTAAAATTTGATTTGAGATAATTTTGCTAAATTAGGGTTTGGAATTAAGAAAAACAGATGAATCAATAGGTTTTTTTTTTTTTTTCCAAATGAGAAAAAACGTGAATGTGGTTTGATAAGTTATGGGACATTTAGAATGAGGATTCGGGTCATGATTTGAATTATGGTTTGTAGTTTGTTATAATATTTTTTCTCATAAAAAATACACGTAAAACAAAAATAATTTTAAATCATAATTTTAAATCCATAAACTAAACGTCCTCTTAACGTGGTGTTATCACCTTCCAAAAACGTGTCCTTTCAAGTTTTTTCCAATTAATTTTGGTATTTCATTCTGGTATGTAAACTTGCCTTGTCTACAGTGGGGATTTCGATTTTCTCGTGAAGTGAAGAAGAAGGGGTGGGGAAATTAGCAAGAAGAACGAGACAACTAGGTCCAAATGAAGGGGTTATTCTTTTGTAATAAAACTCAAAAAAAGTTTATATTCAAGTTATAACTTTATTTAAATTCACGTTCTTTTAAGTTCCAACTTTATTCAACTTTATTTAACTTTATTCAAGTTACAACTTCAACTCAAGTTATAACTCAAATTCAACTCAAAAACTACATTCAAGTCATACTCTAAAAAAACATGCCCGAAGAATCTAACTTCAATAGGATGCTTGCATGTGCATGATAATCAAGTGAACCTTCATAATTAGAGCCAATAATAATGAAGTCAAACTCATTTTTAAATGGCCTATCCGTAGTCCAAAAGTAATCTTTAATGTTGTTTGTCAAGAGAGAGAGTATTAAAAGGATGGATAATAGTTATTTATAAAATTATTATATTGTTTATTTAGATTATTTATTAATAATTTATTTTAAGAATAAAATAGTCTTTTAGATATAAAAATTGATGGATTCTATGAATTCTCTCGCAAATGAAAGGATCTAATTTTGTGGGCCCATGAGGATGTGCTCTCCCTTCCTTTCTCTCCTTTTCCTAACTAGGAGATGTTTGGTTCATAGATTAGAATCATGTGATTAGAATCATTTTTTATTTACGTGTATTTTTTGTGAGAGAAAACACTATAGTGAACCATGAACCATGATTCAAATCATGGTTTGAATCCTCTAACCAAACGTCCCCTAAATAAATGATTTGCTCTCTCCTTCCACCCCTTTCCATTCTTCAATCCAACTAAACACACTCCAGTGAAAACCATTTCTCCTTAAAATTAGCTTACTAAAAAATTAATAACTATGTAAAAATAAAACACATAAAAACCAGAAAACTAATATAAGCCTTTTAGAATTGTACATTAATGTTTTTTTATTAAATGCAAATTCATTAATGACAAGACCGTTTCTGTGTCTATTAGAACCCTGGAAGAGACTCTGACTAATTTATGCCCTTTGTTTTCTCGTAAATCATGACTGTTTCTTAAAGTGTTGTAAAGACATTTATGTAAAATCTAATATACCTTTCATTCATTCATTTTTTTTTTCTATTCATAGGAGATCTAATTGGCAATAGAGAAATAATAGGAAAAGAAAGAGAAAAAATATAGTTACATATAGGACAGAGTCAGCATTATCTTATTATGTGCATTTCTTTTTTCGAAGCCTTGAAGGCTAAACACAACTTGAACATAACATGCTCAGGAAAGTGGTAGCTCCAATCCAAACAAGGTCACTATTATATATGTAGTGAAATGTGTAC
>NW_010361109.1:0-464 GCF_000414095.1 Morus notabilis | reverse complement strand
ATATCATTGACTCTTTGTAGGATCTATGGATTCCAATATCTATGAATAATGAATCTACACAGACACGAGTCATACCCCTAATGTACCGGTAAGCATACCTTTACATAATGTTAGGATGTCTCCCTTTGGTACATCAAAAGATACAAGTCAAGCATACGGGTTCATTATCCATCTCAGGATTAAGATGACAACATATAATTCGTCAAAAGTGAATTGTTTTATTCAAATAGAATTATTAATTAAAATAATTCAACTTTGGTCCATCCAATATAGATTTCACTATTAGAAACTATATCAATGTCTCTACCCATGGAGTCCCACCTCCGACGACCAAGAGAAGCCATCTCCGTTAGGAAGTAGACAACATAAAAATCTTAACATGAATAAAGTGCCCAACTTAATTCCTTCGATTGTAGATCATATGATTTAGACTATCATCTTTAGATTCCTGTCTTCCGCATGTT
>NW_010361108.1:78526-82255 GCF_000414095.1 Morus notabilis | reverse complement strand
TTTTTTTTTTTTTCTCTCTTCTAGAATGTGCTCAAGTTTTTTAGAGTTCGTTTAGTTCGCTGATTTAAGTTGAGATGTAAATGAGAGTTTTTTATTATAATAAAAAAGTTAAATATTACTGTTTTTTAAAGCTTTTTTACTGTAATAAAATTCAAATTTTAAACTCAAATAGTAAAATGAACGGGGCCTTATTATAAGGCATTAGTGGACTGTAAAGCATTGGGTTTGTCCAGGTGGAAGTGAAACTGATATATTCTTTAAATATAATTGCGTCAGGTTCTTAAAAAATAAAAATAAAAAAATAAAAAATCTGCTATTGTTGAGGAGGGAAGAGGGCGTGATTGCATCAATAATCCCTTTTTAATATCTCTAATCCTAGTACGGGTTAATTTTGAGACTCTTTTCTATCATTTTTCAGTCCTTTATGGCTGGCTTGGCTGGATCAGGTGTCCTGACCTCTGGTCTGAGGCTAGTCACAAGAGCGGCCTTTGACAAAACTGATCATGGTCTTCGCAAGGGCACTTGTAAGTACATACGTAAATTTTTTTTCACCAAGGTAGTCACAATTTGTATAATTGTATGATTGAAGTCATTTCGAATTAAGCTGCTACTTGTTTTTCGTCTTTTTGCAGTATTGTTTCTAGCCATCTCTGCCTTCTCCGAGTTCATTTGCATCTTTCTCTACGCCTTTGTCTTCCCTAAATTGCCAATAGTGAAACACTTCCGCAAGAAGGCAGCCTTAGAAGGATCCAAAACCGTGGCATCTGACCTCGCCGCTGTTGGCATTGAGACACAATCAGACCAACTGGTAGTGCCACTACTTTCTTCAGCCTATCTTTTTCACTCTACAATGCTAGAATCGTGATGATACTCAATTCTTTAAAAACTCACGTAACAGGTTGTAAGGATGAGCAAGAAGAAACTAATCCTCGAGAACATCGATTACGCGCTTGGCTTGTATTTGATTTATGTGATAACATTGTCCATCTTCCCTGGTTTCTTGTATGAAAACACTGGAAATCACCAATTGGGCACATGGTAAAAATACTTTGTCCCTCAGATGTTAAAAATAAAACAAATCTTAACATTTGCTAACTTTGACTACACCATGGTATTTGCATTATGGACAGGTATCCACTCGTTTTGATGGCCATGTACAATTTGTTGGATCTTGTTGGGAGATGCATTCCTCTTGTGAAGTGTCTGAATCTCGAATCGAGGAAGGGAATTTTCACTTCGATCATCGCTCGTTTCTTGTTCATCCCGGCTTTCTACTTCACAGCAAAATATGCTGACCAAGGATGGATGATTATGCTCACTTCCCTCTTGGGGTTAACCAACGGTTATCTCACTGTCTGTGTGCTCACTGCAGCTCCTAAAGGTTACAAGGTATGTGTAATTGAAAGTTTGTTTATTAATGCTTTTATTAAATTTAAGCTAATTACTGTGATTTGGTCTAAAATTTTTCAGGGACCTGAACAAAATGCTTTGGGTAATATCCTTGTGGTGTTCCTTTTGGGAGGTATCTTTTCTGGTGTTGCTCTTGATTGGTTGTGGCTCATAGGCAATCGCTCGTTTTAAGGAGAAGTCTTATATCTTTTCTTTTTCTTTTTTTTCTTTTTTTTTTTTTTAATACTGACATGAATATAAAGATTTCATGCTCTCCGACATAAGTGGGATTTTTCGTTTATAGGGCAAATAGTTTGTTTCCAGTACCAATGAGAGATTAAAATAAGTGATCAATGGGGAAATAGTTTGGATTTTACAAGGATGAAACTTGCTGTGTATATTTTTAGCCTTATTAACTGTTGGGTATGGTACATGATTTTCGTGTGCTCTTGTGATTAGAAAAAGGGTAGATATGAATTAGGACAAGGATTCAGTGTTCAAGTTCAAGGCACAAAAATATGCTGAATTGAAACTTGAATTAAGCAATTTGTAATTTCCTATATGCAGAGCACGGATTTTGAAACACTTCTCACGAACAAGCTAGTTTGTTTAATTATTTCATATACAAGTTAGTTTGTGTAATTATTTTTCATTCACCATTTTGTAAGTTCAGGGGCTTATGATCATAACCATTTTGAGTTGGCAATCTGAATGCATTTTTTTTTCTTCATAAAGTATGTGATTGCATTATTTTTTAAAATTAAAGGATAAAGTAAAAATTTTAAAGTTCAAGGAGAAAACTTAAAATGCCTCTACGTTTGCATGAGATTAATCCTTAGATCAAATTAGGATTAAACTAAAATATGGTCCTTAAACTTTACATTGAATTCCATTTTGATTCCAGACATTCAAAAAGTTTCAAAATTAACTCCAATCTATCATCGTGTACAAATTTCGTCCTTCCATGTGTTGATTATTAAAGAAAGCTACAATATCGTTTTGGTGCCTTCTGCTATTTGAAAACATCTTAAAAGTATATTATGTTTTTGTAAAAATAAACATTTATTTTTAAAATAATTAAAAAATATAAAAGTTGCATTGATTATATGAAAAAGAAAAAATTTTAACAAATAACAATCAAATGTCAAATTTCTCATATATTATACTTGGTGAAAAATTTGCCACAAAGTATATAGCATATGAGAAATTTGGC
Source organism: Morus notabilis (assembly GCF_000414095.1). Taxonomy (NCBI): domain Eukaryota; kingdom Viridiplantae; phylum Streptophyta; class Magnoliopsida; order Rosales; family Moraceae; genus Morus; species Morus notabilis. The sequence continues at coordinate 79,653 of NW_010361108.1, read as the reverse complement.
ACAACAAATAGCATTGCATCGGAGAGTTTTTTTTTTTTGCATTCAAATGTTAAATTTGTAATTAGCACATTAATTATATCATTGCATTGAAAATACTCTAATGCATAATGCTATTTGAAAAAGTATAATATGATATATTATATTTATTGTTGCTCTAAGATAATCTCTAATACAAATGCTTATGTCAATTGTATATTTACCATCAAAAAGTGTGATATGGTATATTATTTTCATTTTTTTCCAATGCATAATGCTATTTGAAATGCTAAATTTACTTTTTTCTATAATTATTAAGTTTTGAAAGTTGTAAAATTAAGCTTTTATGTTTAAAATAATTAAAAAATGTAAAAGTTGCAATGATTACATGAAAAAGTAAAAATTTTAACCAATAACAATCAAATGTCAAATTTCTCATATGTTATACTTGGTGAAAAATTTGCCACAAAGTATATAGCATATGAGAAATTTGGCACAACAAATAGCATTGCATCGGAGAGTTTTTTTGCATTCAAATGTTAAATTTGTAATTGGCATATTAATTATAGCATTGCATTGAAGATGCTCTAATGCATAATGATATTTGAAATGTTAAATCTAATTTTTTCAGTAATCATTAAAAGGTTTGAAAATTGTAAAAGTAAACTTTTAATTTTAAAATAGGGACATTCTCTGGTACGCCAACATATCGGTAGACCAAATTTTTGTCGATCGGATCTGCATAAAATAACATAAAAGTCAAAAAGTATGCAGATCTAATGATTAAAAAATTTGGCCTACCGGTACGCCAGACATACCAGATAATCTCTCTTTAAAATAATTAAAAAATGCCAAAGTTACAATGATTAAATGAAAAGGTAAATATTTCAACTAATAACAATCAAATGTTAAATTTCTCATATGTTATACTTGGTGATAATTGTATAACATATGAAAAATTTAACACAACATAGTATTGTATTAGAGAATGTTTTATGTATCAATTGACACATTAATTATAACATTCTATTAAAGATACTTTATGTAAAGGAAAAAAAAAGAGAAAATAAAGTACCAATTGACATGTATGCCATCAACAAGAAAAATGGTAGGTTGTATTTAAAAAAAAAAAAAAAAAAAAAAAATTTTTG
>NW_010361108.1:49333-77867 GCF_000414095.1 Morus notabilis | reverse complement strand
AGAACTGATTCTTTTTTTTTTTTTTTTTTTTTTTTTTTCGGAAAAAGAAGAAAAAAATCGAGATCTAAACGTTCCAGATAAATGAAACGTCATTGAGTGCAGCGTTGATGAATGTTCAATTTAGAAGTGATTTCCAATCTTCATGGTTGGCTTTGGCTTTGGGAAATTTTCGTCAGCGCTGCACTCAATTATGTTTCTATCCTTTTGGGACATTGTTGCCATATTAACATTTTTGTGAGAGCTTCAGCTCCTCCATTTTCCTTTGGCCGTTTTTGTTCAACCACTGAAATAGCTAGATCCTGAAAATGGTATGATGGAAATACTCTTCTTCTTTTTCTCTTCTTTTTTTTTTTTTTTTTTTTTTTTTTTTTTTTTTTTTTTTTTTTTTTTTTTTTGGGGGGTATGAAAATGGTATGTTTCTATCCGTTTTTTATTTTTTTTTAGAATTCTTAACTGGGTGTGCAGTTTTTTTATGAAGTTTAAATTGAATCCTTTTTAAGTGTTTAATTATAAAATCTTCTTAGGCAGATGAACACGCTGATGCAGATATCTTTTTGCTAGCACAATTTTCACTCTATTTGCTTCTTTTTCGTTTATTTTTATCACTTTATTATTATTTTTATTTCCTATCTGCTAGCTCTCAGCTGAGGATTTTCTGCTTTTTTTTTTTGGCAAATTTTTTTTAATGCAAAAAACATTTCATTAATCAACAAACTATGAGCTTACAGAAAACTCAATACAAAAAACTTGATACAACAAATCTAAATAAGTAGATCCGTTGGCATCTTAATATAGGGATTTAAGGTCTGATAATAGACACAATTTAGAATACTTATCTTAACTCGTTTAATTTTTCCTTTACGTTTGGCTCTCCTGAAAGAGCTGTAGTAAACTCTCTGTAAAAATTAATTTTTAAAAATCAGTATTTTTTCAGATCAATCTCACTGAAGTAGGAGATCCCACACAAGGTTAATAGCTTCTCCTTCTTCTCTGCTCTCTCTCACTTTCTTTTTCTTATAATATTGTGTTATTTTGATGTAGCAAACAAACAAAAGTTCTATTTTCTTTTGGTATTTGGTCAGGTAATGTTTAAGTTTCAATATATTTCCAAAAAAAAAAAAAGAGAATCACAATAATAAAGAACTATAAAATAAAAACGACAGTATGAAAATAAACGACAAACAAAAGAGAAATAGGTGACCGCAAATTGAGAAACAACACTGAAAAACAATAGTGAGAAAACGACAAGAAGATAGTAAACGACAATAACGTGAAAAGCGACAAACAATGTAGTAAACGACTGCCAAATAAAAGAGGAAAACAAAAATGTAGAAAACACTGGCAATTAGGGGTAAACGACAAGAAACAGCACTGAAACACAATTGTTAGAAAACGACAAGAAGATAGTAAGCGACAATAACGTGAAAAGCGACAAACAATGTAGGAAACGACTGCCAAATAAAAGAGGAAAACAAAAATGTAGAAAACAATGGCACTAGTGAGTAAACGACAAGAAAATAGTAAACGAGATAACTTGAAAAGCCACAAACAATGTACAAAACGACTGGAAAATAGATTATAACGTCAAAATTGTGAAAGGACAACAACGTACAAACCGACAATCCTAAACCCCAACAAATACGGCGAAACTATGTAATGACTGCAAATTAAAAAATAGCTCCTAAGATGTAAAGGTCAACAAATTAGAAACGACAAGAATGAAATGGCAAGAAAACGGCACCAAAGTAATACAAAGATTACTGACGGAAACGACAATAATTAAATTGCTAGAAAATGAAGAAACGACAGAAAAGTAATACATAACAACAACAGAAAAAAAAAAGGTTAATGAAACTGAGAAAAAGTAATAAACGGTAATAACATAAACGACAACAACCTTGGTAAACCGCAAACTCATTTAACCACAGGACCCGCATTAAACGGGGCGGGAAAAAACCCACTTTAAACAGATTCGAATTATAAATGGGTTAAAATTTTAACCCGTTGCGGATCGCGGGGCAGAGACAGATTTAGAGGTCTCCAACCCTATTCTATGTTTACCCGTCCCATTTAATTATATTTTATTTTTAAATTAGATATATTATGTATAATATGCTATAATATATAATTTTAAGTATAATCTATTACAAGATATGTATGAAAATTTAAAACTATCTTTCTTTTTATTTTTGACTTAATGTTTTGTATGTTTATATTGTTTAATTATTTATTTATTTATTTTACAATGGAAATAATTAATCGGGTAAATAGAGCACTACGAATACTCCGAACCCGTGACAGAAAATCCAACCCGTAACCCATCAATTTATGCAGATACATGAGGTATAATGAGTGTTTTTATTCACGAGACGGATGGTGACGAATTGAAGAGAAGACCACCCATCCTAATTCCACTTCGCCCCTGTTACCATCCCTAATCATGATAATAAGTGAGAAGCAAATAAATAAAACAACCAAACGAAAATGAAAAAACGACAGAAAAGTAATACGTAACAACAACAGCAAAAAAAAAAAGAAAAAAAAAAAAGAGGTTAATGCAACTGAGAAAAAGTAATAAACGGTGATAACATAAACGACGACAACAACCTTCGTAAACGACAAAAAGAAAAACGAAGAGAAAAAAAACGACAATAATGGCTTTAAAACAACAGTATAAAATGAACGGCGAAAACGTTTCTAAAAGGACAACAGAATGAAGAACGAGGGCAAATAACATCACAATTTATCCCTATGTTCATTGTTCAGTACAAATCTATAATCAATTAAACGTACTCGCATGACTATAATTGAAAAACCACACTCGGGTAAAAACTGAAATTGTGAAGAAGATCACGTTTATATTTATTTACGCTCCTGGGACAAATTAAGAACATAGAGAATGTATAATCAGCCTATTGAGCATGATTATACATTTTTCAACACGTCACAATAAAAAGTTATCAAATTTCTTTGCAGTAAAATTACCTTCTGAAATCTCAGATCCCTCTTTTAAATATTATTAACGCCGTTTTATAATGATAGGACTAAAGAGAATATACTTAACTTCAAAAGCGCGCATCAGTATTTTGCACTATAATCTTATAATTTATATCCATCAATGGTCAGCAATTCTATTCCTATACGAGTTTTCTTCATATAGCTATCCAATATGTATATACAATCATTCCATGCACGCAATTTATTTTGTGGTCAACTCTTGAAACATGTACATCAGACTTAAATTCAGATCCTAAAAAAAAAAAAAAGGAGCATTTCGGGCCGAACTTGTAATTTTTTTTTAAAATGTAATTTTTTTTTCAGGAAGACTAATTAAAGTTTTAGGGTTTTTTTTTTTCTTTTGAAGGAAAAGTTTTAGGGTTTGAGGAATATTAAATATTAAAACTTGGATATTTTGAATTGTGTAGAGGGAACAGTTAAATCTAAAAGCTTGAATCTAATGGTAACTGTGCAATTTTTCTAGTTTTCAATTCCTAAGCTTTTCACTAAAAAAAAAAAAAAAAAAAAAAAAAAAAATCCAACTGAAAGGAATAAAGGAAGTCTAAAGTTTATCCCAAGGAATTTTCCCTTTGTATTTTTTTTAGCGCATTTTTCCATTTCTATTGATTCCTACTCATTGATTATTAAGTAAAATAAAAAATAAAAAAATAAAAAATAAAAAATAAAAAACTTTTTTTTAGTGAAAAGATATATGATCTAAATTTTGGGATGGGGATATCTCTATTAAATGAGGTACTCAAAATTGATCAGAAAAAAAAAAATGAGGTACTCATAAAAGATATTTTCACTAGATCTAAATTTTGGCGGGTTAGTTATAACAACTTCAGATTTGAAAAATATATTTCATCTATTCATTTTAGTAAATGGAGAAAATCTTTATCAACCCTTACCATGAAACCTAAGACTGCGCCTAACAATCCTCCTAATTTATAGTAAAAAAAAATTTAAAAAAAAAATGTAAAAACGGCTAGCTAATTTTTCCATGCGGAAAGACAAATATATGATACCTTAAATTTCTTGGACAAAAAGAGGTTTCTTTACAGTTATAGTTCAGCGGTTAACGTAAACTCATTCTTACTACGCTTTGGCCTTCTTTTAAATTTTAGAGTTCACGCAGTTAAATATTAAGCCCTTTCAAAAATGCCCCCATCTTTACAGAATATGCTATGCTATACAAAATATATTATATTGAGAGTTTTTGAAGAAACATCTTTCTAGTTTTCTTTCCCTCCACTCAACTTCATCTTTAGGAAATACTTACGTGAAGCAATAGTTTATCATAAACCAAATATCTTACATAAGAAATTAGGCTGTTTTTTTTTTTTTTTTTTTTTTTCCCCCGTTAAACTTCTGTTTTGTTCAACATGCATGTGCATGTCTAACCTTGTCCTTGAATGTATATTCTCATTTTGCATTTCATACATATAATTAAGTATTGTTCTTATATATATATACACGTATGCATTAGCTTTTTATGTCTTGTATAATTGTTTGTTGTAAAACAATAATTGTTCTTGTAAATTGTGTGTTACAAACTAATTAAATGATGTTAGCCTTTGGAAATCTTTGGAGGTGCCAAAGAGTACAAACCACAAAAATATTATCACAAACCCAAGTTCATCAACATTTTGTGCTCAGAAATAATTATCACAAGGAACCTGTCCCGGTGGCATGGGAAAAGCCCGGAATCGGGTGGACAAAACTGAACTTCGACGGATCCTCCAAAGGCAGAGCAGGAAAAGCAAGCATTGGTGGGGTGTTGAGGAACCACAAGGCCGAATTCTTACTCGGATATGCCGAATCCATAGGAAGGGCTAGCAGCACCATCGCGGAACTCGCCGCGCTTCGACGAGGCCTTGAGTTGGCTCTGGAGAACGGTTGGGGCGATCAATATGTGTGGCTTGAAGGAGATGCCAAGACATTGGTGGAGATTATTGTGCAAAGGAGGAAGGTTAAATGTGCCCAAGTTCAAAAGCATGTCAGTCACATAAACTCCATTATTCCAGAGTTCAACGGCTGCATTGTTTCTCATGTTTATAGAGAAGCTAATAGAAGTGCTGACAAATTAGCCAAATTGGGACATCAGTTAGACAAGCCTCAAGTATGGTGGGATAACCCTCCTGATGAAGTCTTGACGTTTCTAGTTGAAGATGCAGAGGGTAAGATCATTTTCCGCAGAAGATAAATTATGATTAGTAGATATTCTTCAAAATTCTTGTATATATGTAATATTTTCTGTTATGTAACTAGTTATTCAATCATCCTTAAAAAAAAAAAAAAAAATAAGTTATTCAATCCTAGGTAGGTGCTTTTATGTTTTTTCCTTGGCAATGTCTCGGTAATAATTTTATTATTATGTGTGTGTGTGTGTAAATGTACTAACATTTAAAGGATGGTGTAAATTTTTGCATGATATATGATAAGGTCAAATATATATCGCATTAGGTCTATGATAGGAAAGCAACCGGATAGCTGTACGTATATTATTGCTAATATAGTACGGCAATATTAATATATTATTCAAATCAAGAGTTTGTCCACAAGTCATCATCACAATGCCTTCAAAGTTCAAAGCATCATGTGTTTATTTCAGGGCGAAAAACTCTCCAAGCGATGCTATTGGTCTGCACTTTTTACGTTCAGTAATTAACATTTTTTTTCTTTATTTGTGCACGTACCTTTAAAGATGAGTAAAAAGGCTCGTTTAATTCGTAGATTTAAATTTTCAATTTGAGTTGAGATGTAATTATATGTGATAATTTTTTATTGTAGTAAAAAAAATTAGATATAATTTTTTGTAAAAATTTTTAACTGTAACAAAAATTAAATTAAAAACTTAAATTAATTAAATGAATGAGACTTAAAAATATGTTTTAGTTGATCATTTTGCAATAGCAGTAGTAATAGCTAGTCAAACTGCTAAACGTACGCTACGTACAAATCAGAGATATCTACAGAAAGCAGCTAGCTAGATAGTAACTTCTACAAATTAGATAATACTTATGCAAGGAAACTCTCTTATTTATATAAATCAATTGTCATGATGGTTAAAGAATAATGGGGTTTTCAAGGAAAAAAAGGGTAGTCCATTATACTAGACCAGCTTGATTATGGTTACCATAAAAGGAGATCACTTTTCAGGACCAAAGTAAAAAGGCAAGTAAATAATGCAGCATTGCAAAAGTAAGATTAATATAAGCCCCCACAAAATTTCTCCAGTGTAAATTTCAGTTGAGCCTTGGCTTAAAAAAATTAAAAATTAAGTCTCATGAGTTGCTCTATAAGTGCTACTGTCGCAAAGTTTCACACAAGTTCTGCACAATTACACCATTTCAGCTTTAAACCAAAATTTTCTCATGTCTCAGAACTCTCAAGATCCATCATTTAATTACAATATATATCATCCTGTGGACCAGGATTTATGCAGACAATTCATCAGCATGTGGTGTGTGTGTGTGTGTGTGTGTGTGTGTATATATATGTATATATATGTATATATGTACACATATCCACACATCATTGTCCTCAATCTGGTGTATGACAGTGCTTTATTGCTTCCGTGGATAATGATAGTACTAAATGAAGGAAAATTGTTTTTGTTTCCATTTCTCATTTTACCACTTTTTTTTTTTTTGGCAGTTTAAGCAAATAGTATTCTTTTCTTTAATATCCTTGATTCCTATGTTTTAGGACGATGCAAAACAGGGGAACAAAAATAATCAACAGAAACAATCCACTTTGACATAACAAGAAAATGTTTTAGCAGTAGAATCACCTGCATAGGAAAAAGCCCACATAAATCAAATCATTTAAGATTGGGAATATCACATCAATGGCATATCATTATAATTTCTGCCCATACCAGATCAAAACTCCAATATCAAACGCTGATGCCAATGCTCCAAAACAATAGGGGATTTTTTAAAAAAAATATAATTATTATTATTAGAAATTCACCAATCCAAAACCGTTATCCAAATAAATTTACATATATAATTAAAAATGTGCTTGAAAAGAGTGAACTGACTATCAAACGCTACTATATCATTGTTCTGTCAAAGTGGAAAAAAATCTCACAAATTTCAAAACGGTTTGTGCAAAATAAAAACTGCTAGAAATACTGCTTTGATCATAGACCTGATTCCTGATCTCCGCTCGTGATCATCTTAAGGATTTTGGGGACCAAATTGGACACGTTTTCCCATTATAATTACGGAATGTGCCATCTTTTCTCTCGCTTCCCCACTGTTTCTTTTCTCCCAATTAATACTGAGACTGGAAACCCTTTCAACGCTTCCTCTGCCCTCCCCCGTTTGTTTCCCGAGAAAAACTTGTCATCTTTTCCCGGAAAGTCGAGTAATTTTTCCTTTTCTTGCTTTTCTGGAAGACTTCGATGGACGAAGACGAAGCGTTGCCGGACCATCTGCGGTGTAACCGGACGGACGGACGGCAATGGCGGTGCAAGCGGAGAGTCATGGACAACCTGAAGCTCTGCGAGATTCACTACCTCCAAGGACGGCACCGTCAGTACAAGGAGAAAGTCCCGGAGTCGCTGAAACTTCAAAGGAAGACGACGGCGAAGAAGAAGGAGGTGAAGGGAGGGGATCAGAATCGCCGCAGCGTCAAAATTAGGGCAAAGAAAGTGGAAATTCTGGCGAAGCTGATGAAGAGGAAGCGATCGGGCGAGACGTTGAGGAAGATGAAGAGGATGAAGAGGGGAAATGCGGAGTTGGAGCTTATAAGGATGGTGCTTAAGCGCGAGGTGGAGAAGAGCACGGAGAAGAGAAGAAAGGACAAGGAGGAGGTTGTTGTCGAAGACGAAAGCGAGGAGGAACTCACCAGAGACCTTCCCAATGGCCTAATGGCGATCTCTTCGTCTCCGTCGCCTTCGCCGCGGCGGGGCTCCGGCAATGTAGGTTCCGATTCGCCTTGCCGTGTCAAGACTGGGGCCGATTTCCAGGCGGTTCCGCAGCGGCGATTCCGGTCGAAGAACAGTGAGACAATTCCTATTGGTAAATTGCAGGTGACTTGTGATTAGCTTTTCTGGTGATGCATTTTTTTTTTCTCTTTTTGACGTTTGAGTGTTCATTGAATTCATTTCTCTCCATTTGATTCATGAATTGTACCGTGAAGCTTTTTCCCTGTGCGCGAAGTGGCGCAAAGTTGAGTAAGGAGAAGAGGAAAAAATGCCATTGGTGTTGCAGAAGTGGTTCGCGGATTCTAATTAAGTGTTTGAGTTGCCAAAAACACTTCTTTTGTTTGGATTGCATCAAAGAAAGGTTCTTTTATTTCTACACCCTAATCATATTTTGATTTCCTCTGTCAAGTTTGATAAGTTGCATTCAGATTGAACTTGAAATCTAGAATCAGATGTTATAATTTGATCTTTAGGAAATCTAAAACACCTGTATTTTAGACATAAATGTGAACTTGAAATCTAGAATCAGATGTCATAATTTGATCTTTAGGAAATCTAAAACACCTGTATTTTAGACATAAATGTGAAAGTCAAGGAAACATTGTCTTTGTTTCCTCAAAAAAAAAAAAAAACATTTTATTTGTATTTTACTATTTTACTTTATCTTCTTATTCTTGCATAGCATATCGCTTTGTAAAAACATGCTTTAGGAGGATATTTCTATATTGAACAAATAAAGCACTCTCGATATTACTATTCTGTTTTCTCCTATTTCTTCTGCTCCGTGTCATTTTTCTTGTAATATTTTTTCTGAAGTAACTCGTTTGATGGTACATTTTGGCATGGAGTGGTCTGACGTGGTATTTAAATCTGTGAATTCGAACCATAAATGAGTATCCCTATCATGTTTAAAACCATTTTCTTTTGGATATTGTTTGGTAGGCCAGAGCAGTCTTTACATATCTGATTCTTCTTGTATCGTTTTTTTGTCCCCAATTAATAAATAAAAAAAAAAGAGGTGCGTGAGTTCAAGATGTAAGATGTATATTGACCCAGTTGTGCCAGATTCTGAGCAAAGTCCAAGAGATTCAATAACTGGATCTTTGTGTAGGATTTTTGTTTGTAGACCTTTATGGCCCTGCATAGACAGCCTCTGGGTATATGTTTCATTGGCATGATGATAAGGTGAAAGTCTTTTAGTTAAAAGTGTATTAGCTCATTGTTACTCCTCGGACCATTTATTTTAGATGACATGTTGATAATTATGATGATCTAAAAAATTAGGTATTTTGATACACAAGAAGAAGTGAAGGAGGCCTGTCCAGTTTGTCGCAGAACGTGTACTTGTAAGGACTGCTTGGAAAATCCATCTAAGGACACTGAAAGTAAGGTCTGACATTAATGTTGGAGGACTTTTGCAATAGGGCATTCTTAATTTGTAGTGATACTTAAATTTGTGTGCATACGTTGATTTCAGGATTTTTTCGGGGAGAAACATAAAGGTGAAGTAATATTATTTGTCCATTATTTGATCTGCATGCTTCTTCCCTTGTTGAAACAAATTAACCGAGACCAGAATGATGAACTAGAAATCGAGGCTAGAACAAAAGGTAGTATTGTGAATCCCCTAGTTGGTCTTCTGAGAATCAAATTTTAGATTAATAATTTAATATCATATGAGTTATTCATGGATCCCTCTATGGAACAGGACAAAAGTCCTCTACTCTTCATATAAAGCAGGCTGAAACAGGGTGCAACGAGAGACAATGCTGGTATGTTCTCTGCTTCTGGTAATCTGATTTTACAATTTAACTTACATTTTCTATGCTGATTTTCTTTTTCCCGATTTACTTTGGGAGCAGCAATAGATGCAAAGCTTCTATATTGGATCTCCACAGAACCTGCCCAAATTGTTCCTATAATCTTTGTTTAAGTTGTTGTCGGGATTTGCATCACGGGGGCTTTTACGGAGGTACTGATATGCCTATCTCAATGTACTCTAACAAAAAGAAAACTCGTATGTCTCGTAATACACGGCAGATAGAGAAGAAGCCGATAAGAACCAGGAAAAACTCCAGTAAGGATCTGGCTTTGTCTGTTTCACTGCCACACTGGAAAGCTCAAAATGATAATGCACAAATATCTTGTCCGCCCAGGGACTTTGGTGGTTGTGGCGAGAGCCTCCTTGAACTGAGATGTCTGTTCCCTTTAAGTTTTACCAGAGAGCTGGAAGTAAGTGCCGAAGAGTTAGTCTGTAGCTATGACTTTCCGGATACTTCAGACATACAGTCATGCTGCTCTATATGTCTTGGCACAAACCAGAAAGCTAAAGGAATAAAGCAGTTGCAAGAAGCAGCTGTAAGAGAAGGCTCGAGCGATAACTTTTTGTATTATCCCACACTTCTGGAAATTCATGGTGATAACTTTGAACACTTTCAGAAACACTGGCTGAAAGGTCATCCTGTTATAGTACGCAATGTGCTTCAGGCTACTTCTCATTTGAGTTGGGATCCAGTATTAATGTTCTGCGCTTATCTTGAGAGAAGCATTTCCAGATATGAAGATAACAGGGATACATGTGAAGTTACTAATCGCTTGGATTGGTGCGAGGTTAGTCCTGTTAAAAGGTTTTAGAGTTTGGGATGATAATATGGTATTTACTCTTGTTTATCATAATAACACTTACTTTATAATTGTTGTCCTTACAGCTAAACTCTTCATTTATCAATCATGTATAGTTTGTATCACTATTTAGCACGCGTTTTTGTTTTGTTTTGTTTTTTTGTCTGAAGTCCTCATTCATCAACCATATATAGTTAGTTCACTATCTAGCACGTTTTTTTTATCTTCATTATTTCACTTGTCACGTGACAGGTAGAAATTGGTATCAGGCAGTACTTTATGGGTTCTTTCAAGGGAGAAACCCATAAAAATACATGGAGCGAGTCTCTGAAATTAAAGGGCTGGCTTTCTTCCCAGTTATTTCAACAACAGTTTCCAGCTCATTTCGCTGAAATAATCCATACCTTACCACTTCAAGAATACATGAATCCAGCATCTGGTCTTCTAAATCTTGCCGCAAGGTTGCCACAGGAAATCCCAAAGCCTGACTTGGGTCCATGTCTTTACATTTCGTATGGCTATGCTGAGCAACTTGTGCAGGCTGATTCTGTCATAAAACTTTGTTATGATTCATGTGACATGGTATGTTCATTTCATTCCTCTTTTGTAGTACTGTCAAATAGTTTATTATCTTGAAATTGGGATGGAAATACCTTTTCCTCTAGATGCTTAGGTGTAATTTTCACATTGTTGAAAGCACTCATCGATTTTTTCTACCCCTTTCAACATCTAATAATGTCCAAAATACTATGATTCCAGTCATGTTTAGGGTGGTCCTCTTGCTGAGATCAAATTCTGGTACTATTTCAATCCAAGCCTTTAATCCCAGCTATTGGAGTTGGATTCAGGGAAATTAAAATCGAAAACTTCTTCCAAAGCATCGCATTCTCTTTCAATGACATTCATATTCACTCTTTAACATTTGTTTGTACTCATTGTCTTAAGATCATGAATTGTACATAACTTTGGGAATACGAGTGATTTGTGTGCTGTTCTTTTTATTTGTTTTACCCAGGTTAATATTTTGGCACATACTTCAGATGTCCCTATCTCTGCAGAACAAGTTTCTAAAGTAAGAAAGCTACTCAAGAAGCACAAGGCTCAAACTAAAAGGTTGTCGTCCAAGGTTACTTCTGATCAAAACTTAGTGAATAAAGACAACACAAGATCATCATTGAATGGTGAGAAAATTAAAGACATGGAACTGCGGGATATAATTGGAGAAGAAATGCATTTACGCAAGAGAATAGCTAGAGTATCTTGTTCCTCTGCTGCCACCAATGGATCATGTGATAGAAATCTCAAGGAGAGTAGTATGTCACGTGATGTGGAATCCGTTTCTGATTCTGATTTTGATACCGATTGTGGGACCATAAATGAGTTTGAAACACCAGAAGATAAGAAGAGTTTTGGGGCTCAAATTGAAAGCTCCAATCGTGATTGTAAAAAGCCCTTAGCCACGTCTTCTCGTGCCCACTGGGACGTCTTTCGCAAACAAGATGTTCCTAAGCTTAAAGAATATCTCAGAAGGCATTCTCATGAGTTTGCTTGTTTACGTGACTTTCAGAAGCATGTAAGTCCGGAACCTAACTTTTTCCCTGTTAGCAGGTTTGAAGTAACAGTGTTGACGTGCTTACTTGCATGTCTTCTGTAGGTTGTTCATCCAATATTTGATCAGAGTTTCTTTCTTGATACCACTCACAAAATGAGGCTTAAGGAGGAGTTTGGTAAGTAGTCTGTGGCTTTCATCATTTGCAGCAATCAGAAATAATAGAAACTGAGCCTACTATTTCTTTTTTGTACAGAGATTGAACCTTGGTCTTTTGAGCAGCGTGTTGGAGAAGCTGTAATAATTCCTGCGGGATGTCCCTACCAGATTAGGAGTCCTAAGGTCAGATATGCAACACTTAGAACAACATTTGAAATGTGACTTTTTATTTGACCTTTTTTAGTGATTACCTCAGTTTTCTGTCTCAATAAGTTAATAGTGATTACCTCAGTTGTCTTTCTTATCAAAATAAATAAATAAATAAATAATTAATTAATTAATAATAAAAAAACTGTCCTCTCCTGTTTCATGTAGTAAATTATGATTTCCCATTGTTTCAACATTCGGAGTATATGAGAAAAATTTTCTACGTTTTTTTTTGTTAAAAAAAAAAAGAGATATCTGCTTTTTTTTTTTCGCCTACTTCTTAAAGTTGAATTTTCTTTGTCATGGGTTAACTACTTTCTTTAACACTTTGTCGTAATATTTTGACACTCGGCAGTCCTGTGTTCATGTGGTGTTGGACTTTATGTCTCCTGAGAACGTTAACGAGTGTGTCCAGTTGACGGATGAAATCCGTCTTCTCCCCGATGACCATAAAGCAAAAGTAGACAAATTAGAGGTGACATTTTAGAAATATTTCTAGTTTGTTATTATTTTCTTCTCTTTTTTTTTTTGCATCACATTGACGAGTAACAAGACTTCTTTATTTTAATGTCGCGGAAACAGGTGAGGAAAATGGCTCTTCATAGTATTAGTACTGCTATCAAAGAAATTCGCGAGCTTACATGTGCAACATAAGTTCGCAACCGAGTTTAGGTTCCAAGATATGTGTGCTGACATGAGATTTCTCCTTGGGCATACCAAGATTTAGCACGTTACTTTTGAGGACAAAGATGTGAAAATAGTACTGCCTCATTGCAGATTCGTGTATGCTGTATAGATTGGTTTTTTTGGTGCCCAAAACAATTTTTGTCCGTTCACTCATAAAAGGATGTTGACATTTCTTGAGATTGTGACGCATCAGAAGTAGAGAGCCACGCACAGCTAAAATTTGTAGTACAGAAAGTCTTTTTTCTTCTAATAATTGATATTGATTTTTTTTTTCTCTCTTTTGATAATATTGACATTGAATTAGTGAATTAGTTTTAAGCATGAGAAAAGGATGTTTGGCGTACAACAGTGTATTAATCTGCACAGCCTGCATATAAAAACTAACGAGTTAATCACTTTAGTGACCGTTACCCTATTATAGTTTTAAAAAGCTTGGACTTGGCGTTATGCTCCAACGAAGTTGGAATCAGCCGTCAATCACCTCATGATGCATCTCATTACCAATTAAAAAGAGGGGGAAAAAAACTCTTATCTCATTACCAATTAAAAAAAGGGAGAAAAAAACTAGTGTCACTATTTTGCAAATTTTTGGTCGTTTGCATGTAGTGCCTGTTCCAGGCTTCAGAAATTCTTTGCATATGGCATATAGATATGGATCATAATTATTAAATCACCTCAAACCTCGCCTCTGCATACTAATTACGATCTACTGGTAATATAATCGCTTTGTTGCATAAAATTTGTGTGTAAGTCAGAACAAGCGAGTGTTCATGGCAGTATTCTTTTAAAGACAGATGAAAAGTAGAAATCTTTTGGTAAATGGCGGACGGACAAAATGTGAAAAATGACTGTTCGTCAAACAAAGTTGTTTTGGTAGTCATAACACTAAAGTGTGCCGGTTAAAAAGCCGGATATACTATTTTGGACACTCCTTTCGACGTGGAAAGTAGCAAAGCTCTTGATTCATGCATTGCAAAACGTCGTCTAGGCTTTGGTCGTCAATACTTTTAATAAGAAACGGAGTGTCTTTGAGCTAACGTTTGCAATGATAACGTACGAATTATCGTTCCCCCAATAATTTTCGAGACGTTAAACATCATGCTTACATGAGACTTCCCGTCGGAAAAATCCCCGAATACTAAGCACTTGCTCCAAAAGACGAAAAGTACAGCTTAAAACCAGCAACAGAAAAGTACATCCGTATATGAAACTTTACACAAAATGTTAAAAAAAAAATGAAAGAATAGAATCAACATTTTTATTTCTCTGTTCATTTCCATGTTTCTGCTTGAGATTTGTGACGCTCGACGACGCAACAATGCTTCCTGGAAAATGAATAGGTAAATACACAGAAGGATTTTCCCTTCAACTATAACATATAGCTGAAAATTCTCACCCAAAAAAAAAAAAAAAAGAATAAAAGAAAAAGAAGGCCTAAGACAGTCAATGTTATTCCTTAGGACCTGTATATTCTTCGTTTAGCTAGAAGTGTCAAAATTGTTTTAATAATATCAACAGACGAGATCTCATGGGGCCATCAACCCCTCGATTGTGTAGGAAAGAGACTTTGCCCAGTCAGCTTTGAGTAGCAGCGTTTGCAGTGTGTGCATCACATCGTAACCAGGATCGAGTTTACGTTGCCAACCCTGCAACAAATTAAAGATATATGAGATCATAAGATGTTTTAGACACAATATAATCCGAAAACTAAAGCAGGGGAATAAACAGTACGGATATGAGGCTGCATTATTAGGATGAAAAAGATGAAACTGCAGAAGAATTAACCCAAAAAAAAAAAAATGGAAGAATAGCAACTTGATCGTCACTCATATCATTCGGATCATATTTTTGGTTTCTTTGATCTTTGCGACAACAGTAAGGGACATGATTTGCGACTATGAAACTGTGATCTAATGGTAAAACGAGCATGGCAAATTAACCAGCTATGCTCAACTAGGTTCATTTTTCACATTACGGTAAGGCAGGTGGATCACAATTAATTATGCATGGCTAAAATAAAATAAAAGGAACACTCACCTCAAGAACCAAGGTTGTCACCATGACAGTACATACGTTACCATCGACGTTGACTCTATGACGCCTAACTTTCTCAAGCACTTGCTGCATGCACTCAGCAGGATGTACTAGATCCCCCTCTGGAGTACCCCAAAAGTCGAATGCTGCCTCTACTTCCTGTAAACACAACGTAGTTAGAAAATAGAATCAGAGCAATGGAAAACGATCAAAATTGACTGGAGGAAAGTATAAACTAGTTTAAGAAAAATGAGATTGTCGATACAAACTTGATTTAGACAAACAATAATAAAAACGATGATATGGATTATGCTTGTTGATGGACCATACAACAAATAATATATGTCGATGCATTTGAACTGATCAGTTAAATGGTTTGATTGTATTTAATGCGTAGTGAATTCTAAAAACTATTGCAAGTTTTATTAAAAAATTTTATGGACGTTTTTCAAAACTCTTGATTATATCACGTATGTGTGTGTGTATTATATCGTTTTAACCTTACGTTTTTCATGCTGAATATTTTAACGCAATTTTTATTGGAAAACTTCAATTGCGTTTTTTGGGTTGACAACTTCAATTGAATTTGTACCCATCCAAAACCTGCACTTCAATTGGTTGAAACTTCAATTGTTTTTTCCATTCTGCGTTTTTCAAACCGTAATCCCAATCAATCCAACCAATGAAGTCTCAAGCAGAATATTTTACCTCAATGAAAGCCTTTGGATTAGGGCAGTTCTGTTGCTTAGACAACCTAAGTGTGCACTCAGCAGCAGTGCGGCCATCTCGACGAGCAACAGCCTTGAAAAATTCCACCAAATTTAATCGGTCACTTCCAGAGAGTTCAGCAGTCATGCCTACATCAAGGAAAATGACATGAGGCTTTGATTTGAAAAGCCGTTTCCGAGTAGACTTGCCTGGCGCTACCCGGACAAGGATATTTCCAGGATGCATGTCTGCATGTATAAAGTTGTCCACCTGAAAGAAAATTCACATATGTTAAAAAGACTAAAGTATAAGAAGTAATAAAGCTCGACAATTAATCCCTGACTAAATAAGACCAGAGAGCATGGTAACCAAATGAAGAGATAAGACTCTATCTTATGCAACAACAACCAAATATGCCTAATACACATCTTAATCCAATATCCAAATATATAATAAAACAAAGAAATCATTAAATGCATTCAACTAACCAATATTTTAATGATTATGTGATAATTCTACCGTTGTGTTCTAATGATAAAAAAGGAGAACCTTTCTGCATTCAACAATGCAAAACATTACCCTTTTAGGAGTTATTTAACACATGAAGATAGACAAAGATCAACAAAAAACTGTTGTCCGGTAACTTTCACATGTATAACTATAAACATTACAAGAGACCAACTATAGAAGTCTTAGACGATACAAAGAACATCTGAAGCATGTACAAGATATGTTACCAGAAGCATCTTCAAGAGTGCATGCGTGCCAATGTGAGCAAGTGCTGATTTAATCCGAGTATGGCCTTCAAGGTCATCCACATAGTGTGAGACACATTCACCGTGTTCAAAAGTTTCCACCAAAACAGCTGGATGCACAAGTGGATACACAGGCTTAGGGAAGGAAACATCCTTCCAACGCCGAAAATTATAAATAAAGCGGCTCAAGTGGGCAGCTTCTCTTGCAAGGTCAACTTGGGACATCATAAAAACTCCAAACTGCTGTACACTTTCATCCAATCTTAACCAGTTTAGTGTGGGGATGAACTTCGAAACTTTAGCTACAAAATTGATTATCATGAAATCTCTTCTTATTGATTCACCAACACCAGGATGTCTAACCTTGACAGCAACTACCATGGGCTTCACCTGTTGACCAGGGTAGCGAAATCTCAAAGAAGCTCTATGCACCTGGGCAATACTGCCAGATGCAACCGGTATCTCCTCAAAATTCTCAAAAATTTCAGAAATCTTGCGGCCAAATGCTCTTTCAATGGTTTTCTTTGTGTAAGCAAAGCTGTGTTCAGGAGCTTTTGTATGAAGCTCTGCAAGCTTGCCGCATAAATCTCTAGGGAAGAGATCTGGCCGCGTAGCAGCCCATTGGCCCCATTTAATGAATGCTGGACCTGCTTTTTCCAAGGTACGAAGAACAACCTGAAGCCAAAGTTTCCTGAACTGAGGTCCAAAACTATCTGCAAACGGTGCCATCATTATGCTAGGTGCAAACAAAACTGTTAAATAGATAGCTCTGAAGATTAATATTAGACCTTCTAATATTGACCAAACTAATGATGCCATTAGAGCATGCCCATCTTGGGCACGCGTATAAAAACTCTCTGATGGGTAATGATCTATGTCGGTAAATGATCTCTGTGCCCATGCTACCTGTCCAAAAGTGAAGGCAAAAATACCTGGAACAACGAAATGAGAGCGCATTGCAGCCAAGCTAACTGCTTGAGCAATCCTATTTATGGGGGAAAAAGTACATGGCCTGGAATGACACTTTTGAGCAAGCCTTTTCCAAACAATTTGGGCATGATGCGTGACCGAACTGCTCGCTGAGAACAAGGAGAAATTCCTGGAAAAACTTGTCCTTCCCAAACACTTTGCGGTACTATACAACGAGAGTGTGGTACGAGCTCCGCTCGAAAATCTATAATGCACGTAAAATCTGTACCGAGGCAGATGTAGCCCTACTGCAACTGCTCCATACTTCTCTGCTTCCGTACAGCTGTGCCCTGTGGTTCTAAGAACAGAATGTGCAAATCTCCTAATATATCCAGACGTCAAAAATCTGCAATTTGAAAATCTAACCAATGAACATGATACCCTTTACAATCAGTGAGCTGATTTAATCATTGTAAGCATCCCTTAAAGACTCCTACCCATTTAGATACAAATTCCTTTTCTCATTAAAAAAAAAATCACTACAAAAATATAAATTGAAATATTTTCCGTGATCCAATCCTTGCGCAAGAATTATCTTTGTTTGATCACCCAATAAGAAAATTCTTCATAATGAAAGGAAGATAGTAATTGGATCAGATACTTTTTTAATTCAAATTCTAGCAATAGGTGTGTAAGGTATACAATTCCCAATGGCAGGTTAAGGAGTTCCCGAACAACACAAATATTGAGAAAATCACACTTTTGAGATTCCAATTACTCGTAAAATCAACAATTTATCGCTACAAACTCATCTTAAGCATTAATTTACCTCCAAACATTGAAAAAATCGTGACTTGCGAACATATAATTTAGATTATCTCCAAATTTATCTCAAATTCCGATTCAATATGGCCCAAATAAACCGTAAAACTATCTTCCTAAATCTAAAATGGAAAGAGACTTCAAAAAACAAACAAAAAAAAGGTCGACCGACCTTGACATGGCGTTTGGATCTTGGGGGAACTGATTTTGACTAACGAGCGCAGGTGGTGAATGGTACTAACAAGCATTTTCTTACGAAGAAATCAGATTTTGCCACCATTGAAGATCGTGCCTCGAGCTCTGGTTCTGGTTAGAGTTTTGCGGTGTTAGGGTTTAGACGACGATCTTCACTCTTCAAAGCGGCGCGAGAAAGAAGCCGGTTTTTGCCGATGGGCCGCTCCATTATGTTGGAATTCGTTGATTGGGTCTTCCTTGGGCCCACTCTCGCTTAGACGGTGGCTCTCGTGGTCGTGGGCCTCACGCGCATGGGTTTCCGAACTGGTAAAACGTAGGGTAATCTTGAGAAGCTTCGTGGGTCAAAATTTTCTCTCTTCATTCATAAACTATTTATAAATAATTATATTTATAAATATTAATTTTTTTAATTAAATAATTATACTAATAAAAAGATATTTATTAAAAATAAGAGATAAATATCCAAACTCATACATTCTCATGAATAAATTCTCCATTCTTTTTAAAATTTGGTAGGAAGAAAATTGTTACAACTTATTTTAGAGTATAATGAGTCGGGATTTTTACTCTTTATTTTTAATTAATATTCTAGTTTTTTAACTAAAAAAGATACTAATTAAGAATAAGAAGTAAAATTCTAGAATCATGTACTCTAAAAGATATTCATGCACTCATTTTGTCTTTTCAAATGTGGCTGGATTATAGAGAGGAAAATGCTTTGTTAGCTACTTTATCATATAATACAATTTTGCCCCTTCACTTTCTTATAATATATATATATATATATATATATATATTGCCTTTTAGAAGATTGTTTTATATTTTTTCTTCAATGTACTAATTATTATTTCACTTAAAAAAATATTGTTCCTCTTTAACCTTCAATACAACTTTTTTTTTATTTGGCTATTCTAGATTGTAATCTTTTTACTTACAAACAATATGAAAATAACTGTTTACAAAATACTAGTATTGGGTAAAAAAATAATTTATGAATAAGCTTTTTTCCTTCCACTTCAACTTCTAATACCAATACCAAATAAATTAAGGTAAAATCATTTTCTTTCCTTCTCTATGTACCAAAAAACATAAAGAAAACAATTTCCTTTTCATCATTATTATTTTCCATCACTACTATTTTTCATCACTTTTATATTTCTTTTCTATCATATTTTCTCTCCTTAATTGACAGGGGAGAGTTGAAGATAATGAGAAGGCGATTAAAATCCTTCTCTATCGTTCCACCTCGATGAAGATTATATTGGAGGGTAGCTCGAAATAAGAAAGCTGAACACAAAAAGATGATTATTTACATCCTTGAAATCACAAAAATATTATCAAAAGGATACTCTTATTCGAATTCGAATACAAGATAAGAAGAATAACCTCGGAAATTTGTTTGATAAAGAATAAATCCAAAAAAGTTATTCGACAATATTTATGTATTATTCATATACTTGTATTTATCTCATAGAAGTGTAAATGTAGACCTACGTGGTCACCTAGAAACCCTATTCATGGAAGTCATTATTTTGAACTCAAGCACTCAAATCTTTTTTCGTTTTATAATAAAACTCGTAGCACCATAATAGAAGACTCTAAATTTTTATGTTTTTCTTAACTATCTACACTTTAATTTATTATTCATATGCAAGAGTCAAAGTGTGATAAGATAACGTGTGATTCCGTCTTGGTCACAAATTCAATTCACCGTTAAAATAGTCGTATTAAAAGTTCAGAAAACAACATGAAAGCTAGAATTAAACTGTGATAATGAAACATAAGAATCTTTTTTTTTTTTTTTGTTTTCTCCTAGGCTATATATGACTCATTAGTGCATGTATTGAAAATTGGTTTGTCAAAGAAACATAAAATCAAATTGAAAAAAAAAAATAGAAAGCAAACTATTTGCCGTGTCATGTAGGGAGACAGATAGTGGAACTTCATCACATTCTTACTTTCACCCAAAAAAGCAAATGCAAAGTTGTCGATGATTATTCATTAATGGTGCCTAGTCAGATTTGTCACCACAAAGATTCGAGAAAATTGTCCACCCAACTCTAATTAACACACTAATTAGTAATCTTTAAATGGAAATGAAAATCTTCACATATTATTATATTTAAGTTGGTGCAAGAGTTGTGATTTTTATATTCCCAGGAATATCAATCCCATGAAATTCATTTTATCATTTTGTAGTACTTAAAATATTTTAAATTAGTTATTATTAAGAAAAAATACATTAAATTACTTTGTATCAACCAAATACAATAAAATGATTTTCCTGAGAATATAAGAAAAGATTCACATGCATAACCAAACGTGGTAATACACATTTCTTAGAATCATATTTCCTTCTATCACTTTTCCAGTAATATGATTCCTGTCCATTACCGCATACCAAACACCACCTTAATATTAACAAACTCAAAATATACTACCAACACCAATATTATCACTAATTAACAACAAACAAATGTGATCAACCCCATAATTATAAGTTCCACTATCTCTTCGCACTGTCTGTCTATAGGGAAAAAAACAACAACAGAAGAACCTAGTACTTTTCCTATTTTGGTAATAGACTGGCTAGTACATGATCAATTAATATTCAACGCTTTCTAGTTCCAGGTTCCTTCTGTGAATTAAAATATACAGCCGCAACAGGAAGGCCAAGGCCGTATTGGGCAGCAAATTGGCGAGTTCTAAAGTTGCCACGAGCCTCCGGTGATGGGACATTTCCCGCCAATATTGTTCCACTTCTCTGCCTAAACAAAGCAAACATGTATCGGTGGATACCAGTTGGTGGTTTGGGTCCCATGTATGGCACCACTTCTTTTCCTACATGTAAAAATCAAATTAAATCACTCCACGTGTGGACCTTGTAATCATGTAATATATTCTTAATCGGTCATGATTAACACTAAATCAAAAGGTTGTACCTTTGGTGGCGTCTAATCCTTCTGGAATATCAACAACTATCCTGAAAATAAAAAAAATTAAGTGATGGTAAGTATTTCCAATATTGTTTCCATGATTTTTTGTTTTTGTTTTTGTTTTTGTTTTTTTGTAGAAGACATTTTGGGTAAATGAAGTTATACCAATGAAGCCACTCTCTTAGTGTTGGCTCACTAGGACTCGGAGCATCGGGATCAACCATCACCTACATGAATATATATATATATATATACATATATATATATATATACATGCATACAATTATGAATATTCACAAACAAAACGTGACATGTGTACGCATATACCAAATAATAACATCAAGAGTGCAATAAAAGAACACTAATAAAAGAGTTCAACAATTCAATAGTGTACACCTTAGTTTTTAACAAAAGGGTACTTCGTTAACTTTTCAAATGAAGCAATAAAAACCAAAATTTGATATTGCACGCATATGACATATATATATATATATAAAACATATAGATATAGATATAAATATAAATAAAGGAGCTAACATACTAGAGTGTAGAGATTGGCGTGGTTAGGGGGGCCAAGAATTTGGGCCTTGGGCCTATCGGCGGCAGCGGAGGGCTTGATCTCACAACCATTACCGACCTGTTTAGACCCATATCGGACGGTGAGCTCAACAGCTGGGCTAAACATGTCGACCACATCTCCGATCACTTTTCCGACCACCAGGGGTTCTAGAGACCGAGCCATGATAATACTTTATTATTACAGATAATTTTTGAGTCTTTGTTTGAATGAAGGTTCTTACTTTTGTGTTTGGAATTGCTAAAAATGATCAGCAAGAAAAAAGAGAGGGGCGCTTATATGAATGAACTGGATTCGCCACGTTGCACAACGGGTTTCATGATGACACGTAGCCAGTCCACGATGAAAGTGCCGACGAGACACGCGTTCCTCTGTGCGTCTTTGTCGGTTTCGAATCCCCATTTTAGGCCCAACGGACTTCTGATGTGACGGGCCGTTGTCCTTTCCAATTTCCTAGATTACCCTCTTTCTTTCCTTTTTTGAAAAAATGGTGAATTACACATGCTTTTGGATTTTTAGTTTTTATTTTTAATAATTACTTTTTATTAATGTAATTATTGAATTAAAAAAATTATAAATAAATAATAAATAATAAAGATATTAATTCATATATTTTTAAAAAATATTTATCAAGATTATCATTCTCTTTTTTTCTATTTTTTTACTAGTAAGATTACCCTCCTTTTAAAGAATAATAAAACACGCTTAAAGAATTAAACATCCTCTTGCTCATTAGGGTTTAAATTGTCTTTTAGGCAGAACCAATTAATCAAGACTCACTAAAATTTAGGAGGTGACTCATGTGAGAAACCACTATTGATACCACGTCATTCCAGCCTTTGCTTTACCTACTCTCCCACTCCATTTAAGAATTTTGTTCTATTGGTTACTCAAAATGATGCGGTAACAATAATTGATTATAATGAATCATGTATTTGACGATAATATAATTTACTAAATAAGATAATAATTGATTTGGACTTAAAACTTGATTAAGTGGCCCAATTGAATGGCAAAGACGTCTTCCGTGTTTTGGTAAAGCTCTCGTTTGAAAAGTATATTTAGACCCTGATTTGAGTTTTGATTCAAATATTTTATAAGAGAACTACTGAAGAAAAATTGTTTAATTTAAATTTTTTATAAGAGAAAAATATTGTAATAAATTCATAGTGTGAATTTTGAGTATATATACCAAACAACTCTAAAATGATTCATTTGTTCTATCATATTTAAATAGCCAAATCTTCTACATTTCAAAAGCTTAAAAAATAATCAAATTATGACAAAAATTTAGTGAGTTAAGCCAAAATGTAGTATGGTGTCTTGGTGCATCACAACAAAATTTTTATTGACAACATTTGTAGTGGACTCGTGGTTAAAAACTACAAAATCCTTACTAAAAATAAGATGTTATGAGCCTGTTTACTTACAAAATCAAAAGGCCAGATTACAAAATGGACTTAATTCCATTGTCGTAAACCATATATTTCTTGGGTTTTCCTGTATGGATTCAAGAAGTATTTTCGCTTATTCGAGTTGAGATGTAACTTTATATAGAAGTATTTTCGCTGATTCGAGTTATTAATTCGAGTTGAGATGTAACTTTATATAGAAGTATTTTCGCTGATTCGAGTTATTAATTCGAGTTGAGATGTAACTTTATATGAGAGCTTTTTATTGTAGTAAAAAAGTTATTTGAGACTGTTTTTAAGAGTTTTTTATTCTAATAAAATTTAAATTTTAAAATCGAATCGATAAAATAAAGAGGGCCTTAATAATTTTTATTCAAAAAGTAAGTTTTTTCTCCATTTTCAAAATTTTCGTTTAATCACAAGAAGCTAATACAAGTTGCCACTAACATATTAGTACTTTGTTTTTTCTTTTGTCATTTGTCGTTAGTTTTTTTACATGTATGAAATTTAATGCATTTCATGTATAATTATTGATGTACTGCACCAATCACAGTCATTTCTTCATTTTTAGAGATTTGCTCTTGAGCTCTATGGTCTATAAAACTATGAACGAAATGCAAAGTCGCAATTGGCCTTGGCAGAGATTGATTGAGTGAGTGACACAACCTCTCCTTCCATTGTCAGATTTAGTAACAGTCAATCCAATGATAGAGACGAAAGGACACGATCGAAAAGCTAGGAAAATGGCCAGGAAACTGAGGAGCACAATTTTAACAGCTGATATGAAAAGTCTCTTTAGCAGAAGTGATAGGACGCTTGATGATTGAAGCAGTTATTGAAGTTTCCGAGGCACCCTTCTTGACGAGGCATCGTCATTTCGACATTTATAGTTCATGATTTATTACAATATCTTATAAAAATATACATAAATAAAAAATAATTCTAATCCATAAACTAAACGTCTAAACTCAAAAAACGTTTAAACAAGCCATAATTTTATTTAAGTTTATGTTTTGTAAAATTTGAGTTTTAACTTATATTAGGATTAAAATCTAAGTTTAATTTTCCCTTTTAATTTAAATTTCTAAACTCAAACTCAAGCTTTTAAACTTAAATTCAAGTTAATGAACAAAATTTTTTCTATTATTAAAAACGTCAACTTTTTCGTTTTAATTCCGATTGAGATAATTTTTTTTATGCATTCACAATGAAAAGACGAATAAGATCTCACTCATATACCCTATTAAAATTTTCTATCACTATTGAGTTTTTATTAAAATACTAAATAAATAGAAATTCAAGTTTCATCCCACTCAAACACAAACTCAAATAGATTCTCAATTCAAACCATAACTCAAATGTGCACATCCAAACACAAACTCAAGTTACAACTTCAACTTAAGTTATAACTCAAATTCAATTCAAGATCTACACTCAAATCATTATAACTCAAAAATGTAACTGAATAAGTCCTTAATCACGAAGTTTTTCAGAGAACCAAACCGCGTCATTGCTTCGACGCACAAAACTTGAAATGCCTCTACTGCAAGACTTGAGATCAGTTTCCAAGATGGGGGCCAATTGTTGCATCATGGTCAAGGTATCAGAAAGCCTCACCCATATTAGTGATTCGGCTAGGATACCGAAGCAATGTGCCTAAGCTAAAGTTGTGTCTACGCAAGGAATCACGACCTTGAAGATAAGTCTAGAAGCTATGAAGAATCCCGTGAATTTCAAAAGAGGCAACTAGTATGGACAATTCGAATTCGAACACAAATTGACGAGATTATAAAGAAGATATCACAAACGAAGGATAAGATTATCCTCAGGGGACAAGGATTACCTAATCCTATAATTCGAATTTTGTATTACGAAGAAAGGCATGCATAAAAAGGTTAATCCTCCTCATTAAGGCCTTACGCATTATTTTGCATTCTTAGATAAGCGTAGGCACTCTTGTATTCATTACGGTAGGCACTCTTGTATTCATTACGAAACAATAAAAGTTTAGAGCTCTGATGTGAAAATTACAAGTCTACAATATCACATATAAGTAATAAAGTAGTGAATAAAATATCGATCTCACGAGAATTGTTTTAATTTTAATTGATTACCGAAATTACTTAACTCTAAAATTATTTGAACAACCTAAAATAAAATAGAAAAAAGTACTAAAACAAAATATAAATGAAAACTCTACTGAATAAAAGATTAGAGAAATTGATTTCACCAAATCTAATCTAATTTAATTCATTATTCTTACTAACATTGCTCACTATTCACGTGTTAGAATGAGTAACCTTAAATTATTTAATAATCCTTATGGGGATGCTATCAAACACATTCCTAGCATGTAAACCCCACTATCTCTCGATGTAAATTCTACCACCTTAAAAATTCATTACACTCTCTGGTTCTCTTAATTGTTCTCGCAAGTTGTATTACTATCTCTCGATGTTGCAAGCACCTTACAGTTTCTCTCACAAGAAACTATTCCTAAATATCTCATTCTCAGGTTTCAATCTAAGTCTCCAAAATAATTCAAATATTGGCCAGATAATTGAAAATATTAAGCGCAGAGAAAGAAACAACAATCATGAATAAAAAACGTGAATTTATTCATTGAAAGTAAAAATAAATTAAATTAAATTAAAATAGAATTGGTAATCTCATAGCCTTAGCAAAAGAAAATTAAAACATAAAAATAAAAATAAAATAAATCAAGGGTTCCAACATCTCAATTCATAGAAATATAGGGATAGAAAAAATTAGAAAGAAAAACTCACATAGAGGTGTGTCACAAGTCTCCAAGCCTAACTTTTTAATATTCAATCTCATGTTCTTAATCTTCAAAATATTTTCTCCTTATAAACTCTAAAATTGAAAATAAAAATCCTAAATACAATAATCCTAAAAACTGACCCCAAATTCTCCAAAATAATTTCTCTTAATTTTTATCTCTCAGCTCTTTCTATGAGAATCTATTATTTTTTAGTATATGCTATGTACGTGTTGAATGAATAATCGTAGGGGGCCTCGAGGTCTCCTTTTCTTTTGTTATTGTGGTTGAAGGCTTTTATAAAGCCTCTCAAAGAGTTAGTTAGGTATTGCTGTAGATTTTTGAAAAACTGTTGTTAGCTGTGTTGAAAGAAAAAACTTTTATTACAAAAATCAGCTGAGTGTTTAGTAAACTATAATTATAGTAGCTGTGCTAGTTTCAAAATCAGTGTAATAACATTTGATAAATTATGAGGTTGAATTGTTATTGATAGTTAAAAATTACGACTATATTATATTATACTATAATATAATATATATAATTACAATATAATATATATTTATTTTCATATTTTGTAACCTTTCTGTTGCAACATATGTACAACTATCACAAACTTCATTTCATATTTGACTTTCTAATCCTCATTTACTGACTAGGTCTTTGTATATGTGCCAATAGTTCTAGGAAGAATGCTATCAAGGACCACAAAATTGAGTGGATTGAAAAGTAACATCCAGGATTGTTTCAGGAGATTCACTTTGGCAACCACTTTGCTCTCCATGGAGTGTCTAGGCCTAAGTGAGATATATGTAGGTATGCTTGACAATTTCTTTTCTCTTCATGTTCAGATTTTTATTCTTCTTTTTTAAGGAAAAAAAAACAAATAAATTTATGTTGTGCGTTCCGAGACCCTCTTGTATGTATTGTTTGCCCGAAAATAAAAAGAAAAATTGTAGAAAATAAGCCAATATGAAAAGTTTAAGAAAGTATATAGGCCAATTTTTAGTTATAGAAATTAATAGGCCATAACTTGTTAAGTTATGGTTCATAACCAGATAAGTTATGGACAAACTTATCAAGTTTGGTTCATAACCAGACAAGTTATGGTCCTTATGGATAATTATGGACAATAACTTGTCAAGTTATGGTTAATAACCAGACAAGTTATGGACGAAAACAGTAATTTGGCCTATGTATTAACTTATGTAAACTATTGGCCTATTAATTTTAATTCATCTCAAATCTTGGTCTATTTCCCTCTTTCTCCCAAATAAAAACTTCAAAAAAAAAAAAAAAACAAACAAACAAATACACACGCATACACAAAAACTATAGCTCCAAGAACATGTGTGTGGTCTGCTTGTATAAGGACTGATCATTTGACGAACTGGATGTTTTTGGGCTCTGTTACTTGCATATTCCTGGTCTATAGGAGCAAAAGTTTTGATCGACGATAATCCAAGATACGCACGAATTAAGTTAGGATTATTTTAATATTTAAATTTAATTTAAAATTATATTTATCTTTTTATTATAATTTATTTATGTGTATTTTCTTTTTAAAATAAGATTAGGATTTCATACTTTATAAATAGATTAGTCATTGTTATTTTTAAAAACACTTTGATGATTAATAAAATACATAAATTTTTCCCTCTATGATTTTATTCTTCCTAAATTATATTATTTCTTCCGTTCTTCTCTGTCTGCTTCTCTCTTTATTCTTCTCTTTCTCTCTATTTTCCTAAATCTTCTTGGTGCGACATCATCTGGTATCAGAGACTCTTCGTGCCTGTTTGGTTCCGTTTTCAAAAACGTTTTTCACTTTTTTCAAGAACAAAAAAATGAAAATGCTTTGGCAGGGACGTTTGGCATGCATTTCTTGAAAAACAGAAAATGAATTTACTTGTTTCCAAAAAGTGAGCAAAACTGAAAATGACTCTGCATCATTTTTAGTTTTCCATTTTTATTTTCTTTGCCCTGGACCACTCTTCTCCGACTGTGCCCCCACCCACCCCACTCTTCTCCGATCTCCCTCGACCCCCCAACTCTGAAGAAACACACCAAAATGAATCATCCGAAACCCATTTCTTCATGTATAATATTTATTTAATATATTTAATATTGTTATTTATTTAATATATTATTATTTTAAATATTATTATATGTTTTTAAAAATTAAACTACTAAACACAATTTTAATTTTTTTAAACTGAAAACAATCTTGGAATAAAACTACCAAAAAAA
>NW_010361108.1:24787-43852 GCF_000414095.1 Morus notabilis | reverse complement strand
ATATTAATTATTAGTGTTTTTATTTGGGATTCAATTATTATTTATTTAATATATTATTATTTTAAATATTATTATATGTTTTTAAAAATTAAACTACTAAACACAATTTTAATTTTTTTAAACTGAAAACAATCTTGGAATAAAACTACCAAACGCATTTTTAGAAATGACTCTAAAATGAAAATGAAAACGTTTTCATTTTTATTTTCATACAAAAACAAAATTATTTTAGAACGAATTCCAAACGCACGTTCGCTTCCTTTCACCTCACCATTCACGATACCCAAATTTGCTTTCGCCGTACAAATATCTGATTTACAACCAGTAATTTATAAAAAAGGAAAAAAAAAAAGAAGCGACAATCTTCAGTTTGTTGATTCAAGGCTGCAGGCTTTCCTTGGTTTCTTTTGTACCTAATTGGGCCGCTTTTCTTGGAAGCCCAAAGACTACTTTGAAGGCTAATAAGGGTTGCTTCCTCCATCATGCTCAGCTGCTGCCTACTCACGGTTTGGGTAATTTATCTTTCCTGATTATTGTTCTTTGGTTAAGCTTGAGATTTCAAGCATAGTCCTCTATAAATTAATATTCTTAAGACTAAAAGAAAATATATTTTTTAATGAGATTATTAATTTATCGATACATGAATATTTTATTAATTTTAGAAAAATTTTATATTTTAATAACTTGTGTCATCTTGATATATGTATTATTCTTTTCACTAACATTCATGTATGAGTTATAAATAAAGAAATATAGTAGATGTAGTCAAAATCAATATGTTTTCATATAAAATTTCAAAAGTTATCATGTATATAATAAATGTTAATAATGTAAGTGCACTGTATATAATAAAATATTAATAAGTACATACATTGACATAAAATACATGTATGCATTTTACAAATTTAGTAGCTAGAAGAAAAAAAAAGCTCTTCAATATGATGATTTTTATATGTTATTTATTTTTTATTTATTTTTGTATTTGATTAATTATTAATTTATATTTTTACTCGGCCCTAAAGGATTTGAAAAAGAATTATTATCTTATGTATTTAGCGAGATTATTAATTTAGTATATTGGCTTGAGTCGAGACCGAAAGATTTTATTATTTAGTCGAGGTTATTAATTTATCGAGGTTTTACTGCACTTTATTTCACTTTTTTCTTTTAAATTTTAGCAGCCGATTATTCAAAAAAAAAAAAAGAGTAAGAAATAGTAGAATTTAGGAAGAAGTAAACCAAATAGAGGAAAATATATGTATTTTATTGATCATCAAAAGTCTTTTTAAAAATAACAATCACTAATCTATTTATAGAATATGAAATCCTAATCTTATTCTAAAATGAAAGATGGAAGTATTAAGATATAATAGTGTCAATGTAATTAGCAGCATGCTAGCTGATGCAAATTTGCAATACCAAAATATTAACGCAACCCCCTCCTAGTAAAATCGATGTCAGGTTGAACTAGGCAAGTAAGTCAGCTGGGTAGGATCGGCTTTGGACTTGAAATTGGGTCGAGCCACAATATGCGGGCTGAGAAAGATTTGGGCCGCAACACTTCTTTAATCCCACAAACCCATAACCTTTCGGATTACCTCAGGTAGGCTCGGGGTGACCGGGTTGGTCGGATTGGGCCTTCACGCTGGGGTCCTTACAATTAAGCCCATTATCATTGGCCAGAGAAAACGTTGGGATTGGGCCTGTGTTGTGTGTGTCTGAAAATAGCTGTGTTGTGTTGTGTGTGTTCGAAAATAGCCGTGGTCAAAGAAACGTTGGAATTGGACCAAAGAAAACATTAGATTTAGAGCTGATTTCTTTCCCTGTGCTGATAAATTCAGCCGGGTAGGGGCAATATCGGGTTCCTTGAATATGTCCCGTGACCCTACCTGCACTTTACGGGTTGGGCATTGTTGCTACCACAAAAAAAAAAAAAAATCCCACTATTTTCGGGTAAGCAGGGTCGGCTCGGGCGGGTTTGGCTTGAATTCTTACACCCCTAGGTTGAACAAAGTGTAAGTGCTTGAGTTACATCCTAAAAGTAAAATGTTTAACTTATTGCAAAACTAGTTTACGCCCTTTTCCAATATAAACTTTTGTTTAAAAGGTTCTGTCCAAGTATGAGAGGAGATGTGCTGTCTCACTATATTGTTGTCTCAGATACTTTTCCTCTTCATAAAGATTAGCCATGTATTTCTAAAAGGAACTACCCTTAAACCTTAATTGGATCGATGCCTCGAAAAGAATGGCATAAAATCAATAAAGAGAAATTTCATTGTATGAAATGCACGTCACAGAACATTGTTTCTTCTGAAAACCTGATCCTTTTTTTCCTTCTTTTTTCAATTTTAAATAAATTTTGTTAAAAGGAGAGGACGTGGTAGACTTCTATTTTTCAGGAAGTTGTTCCTATTTTCTTGTTTCTATCACGTCCTCGGGGTCAGTGACGTGTAAAATTGTTTAGAAATTAAACTTAATTAAAAGGGTGATTAAACCGTTAACAGTTTAAATTTTATTTAAAATTCAAAACACTCAGGTATTTCTAAACAAACACCGCTATTTTAATGAAATCGAGTTTTAAGAAAGAGGGAGGCAGACTTTAAAAAACACAATTATTGTTAAGATCAACACCAAAAGTCAGCTTCCGGAATCTACAGGGTTTACACTTGTGCAACATAAATAAGTACAGAAAAGTAAATAACTGACATCAACCATAGTCTAGTAAAGTTTAGGGTTTTACAATTCATAGTTAATACACGCCTTAATGAGTCTGATAAAGATGGAAAATGCTTCACCGCTTCCTTTCTTCTAGAACTGAATTCCTCACTTATTTTGCGCCACTTCTAGCGTCGCCTGGATGGGGTTAAATGCATTTTGAAACATAGGAAAAATGAGCGAAAGACCCAGTAGGATAAGATTTGTAAAATTGAATAAATAAGTAAGAGAGTAAAATGAAATAATCAGGCCCGAAATAACCAATCGGAAACAAACAACCTTTTTCTGAAAGGTAAATAAATTGAAATTCAAGATTACAGGCAACCAACAAGTAATTTAAGTAATTAAATTACTTACGACAAAAGCAAGGCCTTAACACCACCGTAGTGGCCTGTCCGGGTTTTGAATTCTGCCCCCAAGGATACGATCTCCATATCCTATCTAGGCCTTCAGCGGGCTTATCAGTTCGCAAGGTATCTTATCTTAAGAAAATGCTCATTAAAACTTGAAATCAGTCCATTATGAGATCAATAGCGAAAATCAAGCTATTGTCTTGAAAGTACTTTTCTTTATCACTATATTCTTATCTTTTGAAAACATTACTTGGTCAAAACACTTTAAAACAGTCTAACAAGGATATGGGAAGAATATCATACCTCTCCAATATCAAACTTGCGGCTATCTTCACGTAGCCCTAGCTCCACTTGTCTTTGAAGCTCCAAGTCCAATCGTGGCACTAGCTTCGTTATCAAGACCAACAATTTAGAGTTTATCCTTTCCTCTAAACAATCTAGTTTAATAATATATAATTGTATCATACTAGTGTGCCTTAACTCAAAATCAAAGTTCATAAACAATTCTTAATTCAAATCACGATTCTTTGAGAATTAGAATTCAATTAAGAGAAATGGAATGAAAACATGGATTAATGTGGCTAATCCACTTACTTTAAGTTCCCAAATGAAGTTAGGTATGTTCTACATCAAATTTCAGGGTCAAAACATGATTTTCAAACTGTTTAGGGTCGGATTAGTGTGAACCGGTCGACCGGTGACAGAGAAGTACAACTCCACCAGTCGGCCGTTGGAGTGGTAACCGGTCGACCGGTGGGGAGAAATGTCAGGGCCAAAAATGGCCGATCCGCAAAGAATAGAGCCAAATCCTGCAAATTTTGGGTCCGATTCAACATATTCTCAAAAGAAATTAACAAAACTAGGCTCCAATCAACAATTGGGGTTCAAAGAATCAAAAACTCCTAAATTTGATCAAGGTTACATCAAAACCCATTCAAAATCTATTCAAAAGTAAATCTAAACTAAAAATCACCAAACTCGACTAAAAACGAGTTCCACAAGGCTAGATCCAAAATTTAAAGAGAGTTTCAAAGAGTTTTTACCTTAATCTAGACTTTGATGTTGAAAAATTCTTGGGAATCCTCATATTTGGTTCGAATCCGGTTCAAAATCCGCTTAGAGAGAGAGAAGCTTTGAGTGAGGGAGAGAGGGAGAGAGAGAGAGCTCTGAGAAAGAGAGAGGGAGAGACGTGGTGAGAGAGAAAGATGCACGAGAGAGAGAGAGAGTGAGATAGAGAGATGCACAAGAGAGAGATTGAGAAACTGCGAGAAGGAGAGAGTGAGAGGGGAAATAAGGAAAAGAAAAGGAAAAGAAAGAAAATAAAGGAAAAAGTAATACTGAAGGGTAAATAAAAGGAAAGGGTGGAAGTATGTACTCCCACACACTTCCGGGGTGGAATTGTGAATACTAAAAGTAATTTGAAATTTCTTGATTAATTGAAAAAATCAAATTAGGCACACTAATAAATCACAATTAGTATAATTAAACAAACTTAATTCTTGAGGGCGTTACAAGTTCTGAACGTTATGATTTTTTGTATTTAATTCCCTGATTTCAATGAAATAAAGACATCGAGAATTCATTTGTTTAACTTACGAATTGTTTGAAGGGCAAATAGAAACCATAGATGAGAGAGAAGAGAGAGTGAGTGAAGAAGAAGATGCATGGGTGGGAAATTTTTTCCTGTACAATGAAAGACTCTACATGAAAGACCAAAAGTGTTTTCTTTTGTTTTGTTTGTTTTTTTTTTTAAAGGTAAATGGGGCAGTTGCGGGTTGACCCGTCCCAATCCGTCCGCCCCGCTAACCCGCCTCATTGACATCACACCTGGTTAGTTGTTGTGAGCTAGACAACGGCCTCGTTCATTTTACCAATTCGAGTTTTCAGTTCTAAGTTTCTACAATTAAAAGCTCTCAGAAAATGTCACATTTAACTTTTTCTGCTACAGTTAAAAGCTCTCAGAAAATGTCATTTCTCAGCTCAAATTGAAAACTCGAATCCGCAAAGTGAATGAGGCCAACAATAAGCCCACCCTCTGCCTGCAAGAATCAATTCGATACGAAGAAATGTGACAGGCAGTTTTCTTGGTTTTTTTGTATGGATACCCCCTCAATTTTACAAGTTTGGCATAGTGGTCCCTTAACTTTTTTTCTTGGCGATTCACCTCTTAAACTTTAAAATTTGTTGCATTGTTTGTCAAATTGAAAACGAAGTTAAAAATTTAGACGGTATCTTCCACATGGGTGTTTAATAAGCATAATTTTAGTCTTTTTGCATCGAATTGAACTCTTTATACACATAATGAATGAAAAATTTTCAAATTGGGGAGCCCCTAATTTTTCTCCCAAAACAGTTAACTCCCAATTTCAAAAAAAATTTCACTCGTGATGCATATATGAGACTCAATTCGATGAAAAAAGATATTAATTATCTTTATTAAACACTCACCTGAAATATATCGTCTAAATTTTTAAACTAGTTTGCAATTTGACCAACATTGCAACAAATTTCAAAGTTTAAGGGGTGAATTGCCAAAAAAAAAAAATTAAGGGACCAAATTACCAAACTCACAAAGTTGAAGGGGTGTCCATACAAAATAGCCTCATTAGTTTATTATTTGTCATTTTTACATTTTAGTATGTTTGGATGTTCTCTTCAATTTGGTGGGTTTTTTTGGGTGGATTTAGGAACTCCAAGTCTCATTTCCCATCCGAATTAGATAATTGGTAAATTCTATGCTATTCTCTCCATTTCGTAGTATCGTTTGGTATCGATTATTGAATCATGCATTTAGTTCGTTCTACTTAAATTTTTTTTTTTTCTAAACTATTCTAAACTCTTAAGAGACCAATAAATTCAAACAAAAAATTAAACTCTTCAAAATTTTAAATTTGAGTATAAAAAAATTCAGTAAACTGATCAAATCTTAACTCTGCCACTTCTCACCTCAAAATTTGAACAAATTACTATTTGAGGTGTGGGGATATCCTCTAGATCGAAATCCAACTTTTTAAGGACTTAAAAGATCAGCTTGCTAAGCTTTTATTTTAAAAGATCAACTTAGTAAGTAGGATAACTTAATATCCTTAGAAGTTAACATTTATTGTTATAGTTATTTAAATAATATAAGATTATGATTTATTTAACTCTTTACATGCTCTAAGATGGTGCTATTTTAGAATTACCAATTAACATTTGATTGATCGAGCCATCATTTAAGCTATTGAGCTCTGCGTCTACGTGGAAATTGGACTTTCTAAAAAAACTTAGGCTTTCATTTTAAAAGATCAACATATTAAGTGGAGTAACCCAATGTTCTTATAAGTTAAAACTTATTGTTAGGGAGAAAATCAGAATTATCACTTAAGATGGTAAAAAATATTGTTTTTGCTACTCCACTCCAAAATAAGCAATTGTCATTCAATTAACAAAGAGAAAACAAAAGGCCACAATAGCAGCCAATTATTTAGAATGATATAAATAATAAGCCTGTATAAAGTCATGGGAAACTTTGTACTTTTCTCTTATTGTTATACTTAAATGATGCAAGAATCATGAACTATGATTTCATTTTAATAGGGACACAAAAAAGGATAAGATTTATAATAATCTATATCGTGTTAAAGAAATGATAACTTAACATATTGTGAAGGACATTTAGAAAAAATTTGTTTCCTATTAATATGGTATTTTTTATTTCCTACTAAAAGATTATCCAAAAGAAAGTGAGAATAAAAGCAGTGACAGAACTAGCTTTTAATTTCAGTGGAGACGTGGCATTACTTTTTTCATGGAAAAAAATGAATTTAGTCTTAATTAATACCTCCCCTAGGTTTTTGATTAATTCATACTAAAAAGACCTAAATGTCCGGAATAAAATATAAAGAATAAAGAAATAAAATAAAATTGCAAAATGTGAAAGATGATTTTGCATTTTTCATAATTAAAAAACACTTTTGACAAGATTAAAAAAAAGTACAGATCTAACATGAAGTTGAAACATGGAAGTATAAATGTAAATGTAATACAATTCAAAATATAATGTATAATTTGTCAACCTCAAAATGTAGGGTATAAGAAAAATCTTAGAAAGCATTACCTCATCAGTAAAATTTATAAAAAGAGTAGAGTTGTTTAGAAAAGAAATTAGAAATAAAATAGAAGAAGGTAAAGTTTAGTGGGGGCGTATATGAGGATCTTAAGTCTTAATGGGGGCAAAACGAAGAAGTTAAAAACTTTCAGAGGTTTAAATTGTATTTTTTTTTTAAAATCAAGTGGGGGCAGCAGCCCCAACTCGTCTCTTAATAGCTCCGCCTCTGAATAAAAATAAGATTAGAGGGGAAAAAAAATAACGATCTCAAGTTTAATACATATGTATGCTTCTAAAAAATATATAAAATTAAAAAAAAGTGATGAGTGTGCACCGGAAAGCGTACAAGGTATTAGGCTAAATATTAGCAAGAAATAATGAGAGAAGGAGAGGGCCGGGAGAGAAGAAACGAATACCACTAATTATAAGTTAAGAAACGAAAATTAAGAAAACAGGGGAAAAAAAAAAGAAAACAAAGAGAGTAAAATATGCATGGTACTTACTACTAAATTGTTATCTAACAAAGAAAAAAAAAAGTAAAAGAACATTGCACTCGCTTCTCCGTCCGTCACACTATTTTAGGAATGACAAGTGAAAAGAAGAAGAAATTAAGTGAAAAAACTGACAAATTATGAGGGCACATATTGAATACTATAAAAGATTGTGGTTTGCTCTGGATTTTTAATGAGGACATGTGTCCCAATATTCTTTATATGACTCTGTTAGTTTACCAATCTATCTTAAAAGTTTAAGCTATTATGAGGTGGACCAACAATAATTTTATATTTTAACACTTTCCCTCATGTGTAGACTGAACAATGGGTAATTGTGTGGTTAAATTATTTGGAAAACCCAACACATGAATATTTGATAACAAGTCTGAAATATATTAAAGACTTAACACGTGATAACAATTTAAATGAGGATAAAGAGTGCAATTACGGGGGTTTAAATTTAGGATCTTCCGCTTTCATACCAAATTGAAAATAATAATAAATAAGAGAAAACAAAAAATAGAATGAATGAACACAAAAATTAACGTGGTTCGGCAATTTCGCCTACGTCCACGGATCAAGAGTATGATTTTCATCCCATTTACTAATAATTTTACAAACAATTGTACTGGGTATATGTCGGGATGATTTCTAAGAATATAATCTGTGAATTAATCAATCATGATAAATTAGGCTACCAATTAGACAACTAATCAATTCTCTATAATTAACCCACAAAATATATTCACACTTATATTACAACACATCACTTTAAAAATAGAAATGAGCAATAAGAACTAATTACACAATCAACTCAATATTCTAACAGACTCCGTGTTTGATAGTGTTTATTTTACCTTTTACACTTTAAATATACCAACATATTTTGCCCACCTAATTATTAAGGGAAAATCTAAAGGGTCCGCTGAAAACTTAATGCTACAACTTAATCAACCGTTTATTTGTTGTATAGAAATTTCTACAATGATGTGTAGTGTCACTCGTTGTGTGATCTCTCTTTATCAATGATTGTTAAAGGAGTGTCATTCTTTATTTGATCTTTTGGTCGTTAATGACTAAATTTTGCATACTTTATTGACAAACTAATCTCCTAAATGATCAACAAATTATATTGGTTTAACTTTACTTCAAGAAAAGAAAAGAGAGAAAAAATGCTCATTGAAGTGACCGACCGTAAAACCACTCAACAAAAAAGGAGAGCGTCTACTTTATTTCACAAAGACCAATTATAACAGATGATAATGAGGGGAAAATAAGAATGTGTTCACCTCACTAACTTAAATTTGTTGATTTGAGTTAAAAAAGTGAATATGAGTTACACAAATTTTAAATTTAATTTAGACTTTGAGTTAGGAGTAGATTGATTTAACATTTAAAACTTGAGTTTTATATTCACTTGTATTAAAGTTAAATTCTAATTACAAAGAAGTATCATTTTTTGTAGGAACAATCTGCATTGTAGAACTAAACTTGAGTAATGAGAAAATAATGAGTGGATGAAACTCACCAACTCGAGTTATTACTCGAGTTTAAAATTTAAGTTGCGTTTAGTAAACGCATAATTCGGCCTAATTTTACACTCAAATTGAGTTTATTTGAGTATAATTTACGAAGTGAATGACTCCTAAGTAAAAAGTGACGTGCATGAATTGTAGACGCGCCATTGCAAGTAAAGCTTGGAACATATACGTACATCTGTTGAGGTGACAAAATGGTTTTTTGCCTGCTTTTAAATCACCCCCAGTTTATATTTTTATTTTTTATTTAAAAAAAAAATCAATTACCGTGAAGCAATCAATTTTATATAGAGGACAACGCCGCAAAAATGGACAAATGATATATAAGTCTAATATATCTTATTCCTTAATTTGAAACTAATAGTTTCCAAGTAATCCGAAGATTAATCAAGCTAGCTAGCCTCCAAAATACAGCTCCTAAGTCAATCTGGGGCATCACTTTACAATGAAAATTTTTCGGGATCAGGCCCCATTTGGCCATTGGCGTTAGCCATTTCCGTTTTAGCGCACACATTTTTCTCCTTACATAATAGTGCCGATAAGGAAACACAAGGAAATTATTACATGCAAATGGCAATGGTATAAATATTTTTGTAGAAACCACCAACATGTGGTGGTATAAGCGAAAACTTAAGCCCATTGATATTTTCATTTTATCAGTGGATTCTGAGATTTCTAAAGTGATTGTGCAAATGGCAATGGTATAAATATTTTTGTAGAAACCACCAACATGTGGTTGTATAAGCGAAAACTTAAGCCCATTGATATTTTTGTTTTATTAGTGGATTCTGAGATTTCTAAAGTGATTGGAAGGAATGGAAATACCATGACAGATGACAGGAAAAAATATATATATATATATATTATCGTAGAAGTTAGCGTTAAAAAAGAAAAAGCTTGCGCACGCAAAGACACAAACCAACTTTAAATAGTTGTTCAAAACAATGAAGAGCTTTTTCTTTGGGCGGTCGAGAGAGAAAACGAGATGTTGAGAAGTGAAGGGTCTCATGATCTGTCCTTTTTGTATTATGGTCGGTTAGCTGGTATTCAAAGTGTAGCCGTACTATTTATATCCAAAATTTGTCTTCTACTTCCGTTCATATGAGATCAAATATTGCGCCTTCGGACACGTATAAGGATCCAAATTTGATCTTTTCATCATCATTGCTAGCTTTTATACATGATCATTATATGAGAGTTCTTTTTAGTAGGCTAATCATGTCGTCGATAGTGTAAATTTCTGATCAATTCAACTAAATTAAAATTATATTAAATTAAAAAAATATAAAATAGATAAGTTTTAATACAGAATGATTAAGAATAAAAAATTATTAATAATTTATTTTTTCTAATATCTCAATAAAAAAAGCTCACTACTATATTTACAACGTGACCATGAGATATATCAAGAAACAAATTTGATTGTAAGGTCAATATTGGGGCGTGAAATTCATACTTTTTCGTTTGTGTAAATGCAATAATTTGGTTTGCAGGATAAATGACGTATAGCTTACGTAATTGACGATCTCTTTGACCTTGAAGAGAGTCGGCCGTAATTTTAACTGGACGTACGCAAGTTTAGGCTCTCTCTCGCTAGCTTGGCGATCAAATTGACGCTTAATATTTGTGGTTGTTGTTTTTCTTGACAATAGTTGACCATAACATATAATCGCATTAATTTCTTATATGCACTACTCGTTTTAGAAAATAAATAGCCACGTTGTAATAAAAAAAAATAAATAAAAAAAAAGCCTTCTGTCTACAAAAGATTATCTTTCAGTTCGGTGGCTACTTACATATATAGACACACACATGCATGCATTGATATACATATGATATATTACATGTTTCATAAATGAATTATTAATCATACTAAAAAAGGAGATCCTTAACTGTAAATTACATAAATGTGTAATATATATATTTATATGTGTGTGTGTCTTTTTTCCCTTTTAAGATGGTGATGAGATAATTCAACCATTGAAATTAAATGAAGGAAAAAAACTCGTTCTTCAAAGAGCAACGAGTTCAATGTGACAGATCAAAATTTAACATTGCATGTGCAAACTGCAGAGTGGGCGTAATTTTAGAGTCTAGAGACGCGTGGAGAAAGACATTCCTAAGCCGAGGACAGTGGGACACAAATATAATCATATAAGAACACAGCATATTTTCGAAACGACCATATAAATCATGAACATGGGACCCGCCATAGGAGACACCAAATTTGTTTCCTTGTGGGTTGAAAAGATTTACGTTCAAGCCGAATTAAGGCACCAATATATATATATATATATATATATTGTGACGACGCGACCATGAATGGTGAGTGTGAGCTAGCTGATGATTTAAGGATCAAGATTGCATGAAAAAGATGTAAAGCGCACATTTGTGCATTTCATTTCATAGCCGAAATTTGAAAATACCTTTTGAATTTGCTTCCAATTTTTGGTTTGGTGGTAGCTAGTGGAATTCGAGTCATACATCTACATATAGTTTCTTTTACCAATTACTCGCTCGCTAATTTTAATATGTTTTTTTATGTCTAATTGCGAATTAAGTCTCTGACTAACGTGCACATTCCACTAATATTATCCAAGTTCCTGTGCTTTAATTAGTCGTCTGCAAAACTAATTAATACTAAT
This sequence comes from Morus notabilis, assembly GCF_000414095.1. Classification (NCBI taxonomy): domain Eukaryota; kingdom Viridiplantae; phylum Streptophyta; class Magnoliopsida; order Rosales; family Moraceae; genus Morus; species Morus notabilis. The sequence goes on along the minus strand of NW_010361108.1, from coordinate 32,017 downwards.
ATCTTTTTTTTATGATATAAACATAGGCAAGCTCTATGTATTTACAAACAAAACCCTTTGATCTTTCCGTACTCAAAATTACTCTCGAAAGAGGTACGTTTAATGCCAAAACTGCTAAGCAACATTGAGACAAGTGTGTAAACTTGAGACGAACCGAAAAATTTTTGGACAGAGCATATCAATCATTTTTAGTGCGTTAGTTGTGTAAACTTTTCGTTTCTCTCATGTCTATACAATGTCTAATTAATTAATAAGTGAAACCAGCTTAATTTGGAGCATATAATATAACAAAGTCAAAAGGCCAAAGACAATAGAGGAACAAAGATATTGTCATGTGGCATTAAAATTTCAAAACTAATACCGTACTTTCTACGTTTATTTAAGGCTCGTTTAGTTCGTTGATTTAAATTTTTAATTTAAGTTGAGATGTGACTTTATGTGAGAGATTTTTACTATAATAAAAAAATTAAATATAATTATTTATTAAGAATTTTTTACTATAATAAAATTTAAATTATAAGCTCGAATTAATAAAATGAACATGTGTAGTTATCACCTGATGGATTAAAGGTATGATTAGCTAAAAGGCCACTAATCAATAATCGCCGATCGACTCTTCCAGTCAAAAAGCGAAACCCAACCGGATAAGAACCCAAAAGGTTCCCCTTGCTTTTGCAACCGCGGGCCGTTCAAGTGGTCAACAGGCCCCAAACTTTGGGCCCCACCTCTGCATTATTGAGTCCACGTGTACCGAAAGATGACGTCATCAACATTAGGTTCCTTGTTTTGACATTGTGAGGCAATTAATATAGGATAAAGGAGACAAAACAAGCACAAGACCCATGCCGTAATTTTTAATAAAGCAAAACACTTGCTTTATTTTAAAGTGGTCCCCGTAACAATGGTCGCCGCTTGTCTCTCGACACGTATCTAACATTTTCGTCAAACTCACATTACAATGATAAATAATCCCCCATCCAAATTATTACTTTATTAGTACGTGAAAACGACAATTAGCCTTACAGGTGGATCGACAGGTGTCGGCTTTCCGTTCTCCGGCAATCACTGTCGGTATCTATGAAACCTATATTATATATAGGTTTTCAATTTTGTTCAATCAAATTCTATAAGTTCTTGCCTAATTTTTTTATTTTGATGTGATTTTAATTACATGTTTAAATACACGTACAAGCAGTAAGTCCTTTCCGTCAAAAGCTCCAAAAAGATGAATGTGAATACCGTAAAATTCTTCTTCTTTTTTTTTTCTCTAATTAGCAAATACAGGTAAACTATATAGAAAAAAAATAGCTTTTCTATATATATTATATATATAGTAGTAATTGAGTTTGTATCATGATTTAATTACATTCGAGATGCTAAAGTTTTATGATCTACTCCGACTAATAGTACTGAATGAATCATACCTAATACCACTTAGTGAAGTGTTCAAAATTTTATGCTAAGTTATTAAGCGGTGCTTGTCTTTGTTGAATGTGTTCTATTAATTTAAGAGGGGAATATTAATATTTTATTCACTGATATATCATAACGATATTCGCATCGTCCATTTAGGGAAGGGCTTACATTTATTAAATTTGTGCACTTCTTGTGAGTACGTATTAAAAAAAGCATAATTTTATACTCGGAGATATTTATGGTAATTTGATTTTCTTATTCATATATATATATATATGATTTAATTCATAGCTCAAAAGATCCTTTAAATAGTTTATTCACGTGTCTCTTATCATTGACGTAAATCATCATTTATGTAAAATATATAATAACATATTGATCATGATAAGAAAAGAAAAGGACAATATCATGTCATTTGATCAATAATGGAAATTCCCATTTAAAAAAACTAAGGAGCTAGCTAAGCTAGATTTATTTCTTCCCAATACAGTAAGCTTACGAAGATAAAACAAATAAATTATTAGTCAAATTTTACACGCATCAATAACACGGCCACAAAATCCAAGACCTAGAAACTTTGAAAGAAAAGAAAAGGAAAAAAAAAAAAAATCGATCTCTCTTGGATCAGTTTAATCCTGAGCTTTCCTTTCATTCCAAAACATTATTAAAATTACATGAACTCATTAACATCCAAGATATCTGAGATTTCAAACTTCAACATGTCACTGCAGTAGCTAATAATTTCACGTTCGTCCTCCGTGCTGCCACTATTCAAGTACGTCGTCGTCGTCGAGTTCGAGTTCAACCTCGCCGTGGGGCTCGAAGAAGGCGTCGACAAAACCGACGTCGTAGCGAAACCGAAATTGTTCTGGTTGGACTGGCCGAAAGTTGCCGAGGTTTCAGACGAATTAGGATCCCAAACAGTACTGTAACTTGGTAACAAAGGAACATAGTCTTCATTAAAAGTACTACTTTGCCACTCGCTCATTTGGGAGCTTGGAGAGCTGAAACTCGTGAGGTTTGATAGGTCAACGTTGTTGGGATTTTCCAAAGTGGGACAGGCTTGGATTTCTTGATGATGGTGGCGATGATCAAGTGGGGCTCGGAAATTATACTGGTTAGTACCAGCAGTACTAGTACTTTGGACATTAAGTTGTTGGAATTGGGGATTGTTGTAATTATTATTAATACCACCAAAAATATGGTTTTGGTCATGATGATGATCATTTTGAAGGAAGAAACTGTTATGGTTGTTACGGTGAGAAGTTGATGACATGAGAGAAGTGGCTAGCTTCAGGAGTTCGGGGTTTACTATGTGACCGGGATGTCCGAGCAACCTCGTCATGTTGTTCATCTGATCATGTGGTGATGATGAGTTGTAGAGAGAAGAGCCTAGGATTGATGAGAGGTCTAGGAGATCCAGCCGTGGACTGTGCGTCACCGGATCAATTCCCATTCGGAGAAGCCTTTTTCTTATGTGGGTGTTCCAGTAGTTCTTGATTTCGTTGTCGGTTCTTCCCGGCAACCGAGCAGCAATTGCAGACCACCTTCAAATGTAGCCAAAAAAAGTTAAAACATATTATATTAATTAATTTCTAAAGTGCCACGTATAATTCTACAGAAAGGTGTTATAAATTTATAATTACGCTTACTTGTTGCCTAATATGCTGTGAAGCTGAATAATAGTCTCTTCCTCTTCAAATGAAAATCTCCCTCGCTTGATATCTGGTCTCAGATAGTTTGTCCATCGAAGTCGGCAGCTCTTTCCACACCTTTGCAATCCTATATATATATATATATATATAAACATAACCAAAAAAAAAAAAGAGAAATCATTAACAAACTTCGCCATGCAAATTTATAACGACCAAGTTCACAATGATATATATATATATATATATATATATACACACACACATACCTGCATTCTTAGGGAGTGTTCTCCAGTTTCCGTAGCCATTTTCCTGAATATAATCGACCAATTTTTGGTCCTCCTCCGGAGTCCAAGGCCCTTTCTTGAGACCATTTTTTTCACAACAAGGTGCTCGTCCCATGGTGCAGTTAATTTTTGGTATGTAGAAAATCTTTAGCCTAGCAGGTTTAGTTTAAATAATCCTCTAAGAAAGTATAATTTGCTTTGCTATGTATTAAGGAATTAGGAGAGAAGAGAGGAAGATTTTGAATTAGTAGAGAGTTGAGAGAGAGAGAGAGAGAGAGAGAGAGAGAGGGAGAGAGAAGTAGGGTCCTATGAGAACGTACTTGGTATAAATAGCAAGGGAAAGGATTAAGGGTAAGAAACAATGAGAAGTCAAAAGGATTCGGTGCCGTCCTCCGTTTATCGCTATATATGGCGACGTGTCCCTTCTCCTTTGAGAAAAATTGTACCTCTTCTTCTGACCATCTAAAAATAAATAAAAACTCCCATGACCATCTAATTTCTCTATCACTCACTATCTTTTCTTCTTCTGCTTTTTTTTTTTTTTTTTAAATATAATTTTATGGGGTTTATTTATATATCTTCCCTAGCTATATATTTCATGGAGATGTTATTAGGGCTATCGTTTTCCGGCGGGAGCGTGTCACTCCTGCCTTTGTGGTTTCATATTAGCTGTAACCAACGTGGGTTACTGCCACGTACCCCTTTAAACTTTTAGCCTTAATTGATTTATTTGTTTTTTCTTTCTTTTTCTTCCTGTCTTTTTTTTTTTTTTTTAATATCAATTTTCTTCCCTTCTTTGAAACTATTACATATGGCGTTGTTCACTTCACAGCGCTTTCACGGCGTCTCCTTCACACTAAATAGTAGGGCCAACGTTTTAGTAAGGAAATGACTAATGTTACCCTCACAAGATGACCTTCTATTGCAAAAGTATGTGTTCAGAGTTGCACGTTTGGAAGGCTAGTTTAGTATTTGCACCAATTTGTATCATTTGACTATTAGTGATTGTACGGACGACAGTTAAAAAAAATGGAAAGAAAGAAAGAAAGGAAGAAGAAACAGTTGGTCAATTAGTAGAAAATCAAATAATATTAATAATTAAATGCAAGGAAATTGATGATGAGAAATAGGAGCATTTAATGGAAGATGGGCAATAATAGAGCTCCGTGTTTGCCGAATTATAGGAGCATTTATTGTACGTATATGAACATAATGAGAGTTTTCTGCCCCAATTAAATTTTTAGGATAAGTTTTTGAACTAAAAATAACTGAAAAAAAAAAGAGAAAAGATAAGGATGGTATAATATTTTTTTTTTTTTTCCTTGGAACTGCTTGTACTATAAATATTTTTCTGGGATATACTCCACAACTTATCAGAAATTAGAAAAACTTTAGGAAAAAAAAAATTCGAGTCCCCCCCAACAAAAGGGAAGATCCTTTATATGTTGTTTAAATTGGCATCTGCAAAATTTGCTAGTTTTAGTCAGCATAAAAACAACCAAAGCAAGTAAAAAGCAGTTTGATTAATTTGTCTTATTATGGAAGCCTACGACTATATGAGCAAGATGATTTCCCCACCAATTGTCTATCTCATCTCAATCGAACGTCGTGTCGTTAGATTTAATTTCCTTTTTTTTTTTCTTCCTTTCTTTTTTATAATTTTTTTTTGTCAAGGATGTCGAATATGTTTTTTCTTCCTATTATTTTTCTATGATATGATGAGAGGTACTCAAAACATAAATGCTGTCGCTGAATATATACCAGTTTATATCATATTAGACTAATACTAGCTGTACAATTTCAAAGTTGAGAAGTTATTTCACAGTTAAGGAAATGTGAGAGCATTTAAACGTGCGTCTGATTAGTAGATTTAATTCGTAGTTCGCTATAATATTTTTTCTCATAAAAAATACACGTTAATTGAGAATAATTTTAAATTATGATTCTAAATCTATGAATCAAACGTCTACGGGATTAAGATCTAATAGAATCCTATATTTATATATGGAAGTAACTTATCAAATTTCTGTAACTTCTACTTTTGAAATTTGGGTTCCATGGATATTTAGTTGTTTCGTATAATTAGCTTCCTGAAATACAGCTTAAGATAAGCCTGATTGTAAGCTCATAAGGTTTTTTTTTCCTGATCTCTTTAGGAATTGAAGACAAGTTAGAATGGATAATTCAAAAAGTAACTCTTTGTTTTACAAAAACACGATAAATGCTCTCAAATATTTTGAACTAGGAGAGAATATCTCGGTACTTTTTAATCATCTAAAAAGTATGCACCGTATTGAATTCTGATCAAACTCAGTGGTTCGTTTTTTTTTTTTCCCCTTACATGGGTGTTCTTATGGTAGACATGCAACAATAGAGTGTCATTAATTAGAACATCTTAGTTTTTTTTATATTGTCAGTTTGATCAGAATTCAACCAAAAAGAAAAAAGAAAAAAAAACTTTTTAGATGATTTAAAATCATAGGGAATGCATTTTATAGTTTTGGGTTTGAACTTAGATATTAGTTTACCAATCCATCCTAAAAATTTAAGCTAAAAACTTAAACTATTGGATATGGGCTAAAAATAATTTTATACTTTAACACTCTCCCTCACGTGTGGGCTGAACAATGGACAATCGTGTAAGTAAATTAATTAAAAAGCTCAACACGTGAATATTTAAACCCGAGACTATATTAAAGACCCAACACATGATGACAATTTAAATATGGATAAAAAGTATAATTACGGGTGTTTAAACTCAAGACCTCCAGTTCTGATACCATGTTAGTTTACCAATTCATTTCAAAAACTTAAGCTAAAAGCTTAAACTATTAAGATGTAAACTAACAATAATTTTATACTTTAACATTAGAGACATTTGTTTATTGATAAATTTTACGTTATAAGTTCAGGTTTTCGTGAGTTAGGATATATAGTAGATTTGAGTTTTACCTTTTCATCGATAGTTTAAACCAATAAGATTTACCCCCAAATGAAAGAATGTTAATATCATTTAGCAACAACTAATCGGCAAAAACGTACAACAAATTGGATGGAAAAAAGACCATACTAACTCTTTTCTTTTAAGCAGGGGTAATATTCAATTTGACTTTACCATTTATTTAGAGTTTAATTTTTGTTTTCTTTTGGAAAAAGAAGGATATATGTCCCACTCTTTCAGTCAGTCATTTGACACTTGATCCACTGTCAAGCAAAACATCAATAACTCAACTTCATTGACTTTATGGCATGAGGTTGCTAATTGTCATGTGGGATATATAGTATATAAAAATACACCATGAATAGTAATTTTTGTCCTTGTTGTTTTCTAATCTTGAAATAGACCATCAATGTAATTAAGTTATTCTACCCTCCTATCATTTTTTTCCTTCATTTTTTTATTATAGTGAATATAATAAGAACTTACCTAAAACGCATATTCCATCTCCTCATCAATACACACACACACACACACACACACAAATAGCAGAAAATAGGTCAATATGAAAAGCTTAAGAAAGTATATAGGCTAATTTTTAGTTATAAAAATTAATATGGCATAATTTGTCAAGTTATGATTCATAACCAGATAAATTATGGACAAACTTGTCAAGTTATGGTTTATAACCAGACAAGTTATGGACAAAAATTGTGAATTATGGACAATAACTTGTCAAGTTATGGTTCATAACCAGACAAGTTATGAACAAAAATAGTAATTTAGCCTATTTATTAACTTATATAAACTATTGACCTATTAATTTTAATTCATCTCAAATCTTAACTTATTTTCCTCTTTCTTCTGTGTATATATATATATATATATATGGTTGGTGTGCGACGCCCAGCCAAATTATTATAGTTTGGTGCAACTA
>NW_010361108.1:21197-23589 GCF_000414095.1 Morus notabilis | reverse complement strand
CCCCAAACACAAAGCAAGATTTTACCCAAATACGGCCAAAATCTTGACATACGTCATGCTGAACTCCTCCACAAGAGAGCTTGAATCCATTATCAAGAAGAAGAATACACCCTCAATTCCTCACCATATTATAGCTAATACGGGAAACCCAAATTCTAGACTCTGCCCAAGAAATCTTTCTAGTGTTTCCCATAAAATCTCATAGAGGATAATTCATCAAGTTCGCTTTTGATTTTCTCTTAACCCAAATACTTTTCTCTCAACCGATTCCTCTTTCTCCTCTAGAATTTACATAATCTTGGTTTCTTTCTCTATCACAAAAACAATCTCAGAGAAAAGCTAAAAAAAAAAACTGCCAACTAAAAAATACAAACTTAATACTTTGATATACAGCCACTAAGGAAGATGTTGATGTGGCAGGTAGTTCCTACTGCACACCTGTCATTCTTTCATTCGCTTCTTCTATCTACTTAATGAAACGTTACGTATTACTCCTGGCTTATAAGAAACGACTCGTATCATTCTCACTTCATCAAGCAGTAGAGAATGTCGGTTCTCTTTATTTCTTCTACTTGTTTCTTTCAGTATTGACTTTAGGGATTACTCTCACAAACTCCACCTTAATTTGTGAAGTAAACACTAGCTATCTTGTGGAATCCTTGCTCAATCCTCCGAAATCAAGTTATTCCAATGTTAAGCAAATCCAGACATCTCTGAATTTGCTTGTTGGAACAACTTTTGTAGCCATGTCAGAAGGATTATCTTCTATGCCAGGTTCTTGCATAGATAAATAGTCGATTGACTATCAAAATAAATAGTTGATGCCGTCTTTAGAACCTTCAATTCTCTCAAAAGTCCTTGCAGCCAAATTGCCTCTTTGAAACCTTATGTTAAGGCCATATACTCAACTTCAGTACTTGATAATGCCACAACCGGTTGTAGTTGAGCTTTCCAGTTGATACAATTCCCTCCAAGTGTCATAACAGAAGTTGAAGTCGACCTTCTTTTCTCCCTATCTCCAGCATAATCTGAGTCCACGTAGCCTTCTAACTCCATATGATTTGACCTATGTTTGTAGATCAATCATACTCAAGTGTGCCATTCACATACCTCAATACCAACTGCATAGCAGTTCTTGACCTAAATTTGCATTGTATTTACTTAATAAGCTCACTGCATAAGCTAAATCTGGCCTAGTGTAGATCATAGCATATATCACAGAGCCAACAGCACTAGAATAAGGCACTTTGGACATTTTCAGCTTTTCTTCCTCTATTGTTGGATACTGGTCTACAGACAACTTGAAATGTCCAGCTAAGGCCACTTTAACAGTCTTAGCTTGCTCCATAGAAAACTTTTTCACCATTTTCTTTAAGTAATATTCCTGAGTAAGTACTAAAAATTTCTATAACCTATCTCTGTTAATGTCTATCCCTAAAATTCTCTTGGCCTTACCAAGATCCTTTATATCAAACTCATAGCTCAACATATCCTTAACCTCCTTGATTTCATTTGGGTCTCCATTTGTGATTAACATGTCATCCACATAGAGGAGTAAGAAAGCTGCACTTAAACTTCTAGTATGCTTATGGTACAGACAAGAATCAAAGTCAATTCTTATGAAACCTGCTTTGACTACATGGTTGTCGAATCTTTTGTACCATTGTCTAGCGGATTGTTTTAATCCATAGAGGGATTTTTTAAATAAACATACTTTGTCTTCCTTCCCCTTGACTTCAAATCTTAGAGGTTGAACCATATATATATAGTGCTGGAACTTTGGACGGGCCGCCCGCGACCGCCCGAAAAGCCCGAGGATTTGCCCGAGCCCGAACCCGACCCACCCGAGATTTTCGGGCCGCCCGCCCGAGCTCGAATTTCACCTTGAACGGGCCGCGGGCTTGTATTCGGCGGCCCGAGCCCGCCCGAATTGCCCGAATTTTTTAAACTTTTTTTTTAATATTAAGTTATTTATATATATATATATTAGTATTACAATTTATATATTATATTTATATATATATATATTACAATTTGAAATGAACACACGAACTCGGATTTTCGAGCAGAATTCGGGTAAAAATTTAAAAAATAGCCGTTTTCAGGTTTTCGGGCAACTCAGGTTTTTGGGCAGAATTCGGGCAAAATTCAAAAAACTAGCCGTTTTCGGGTATTCGGGCACCTCGGGCGGGTCGGGCAATTCGGGCAGATGGAAAAAATTCGGGCAAAATTCAAAAAAATTCAAAAATTCAGGCTTCGGGTCGGGCAATTCGGGCACACCCAATTTTCGGGTCGGGCAGTTCGGGCTTGGTCGGAAAAATTCAAAAAAATCCCGGCAGACGGCGGTATACGGTGATTAGACGGCGGCGGGCAAGGGGGGACATGGCAAGGT
>NW_010361108.1:8648-19639 GCF_000414095.1 Morus notabilis | reverse complement strand
TGGTTGATTTAAAGCAGCTATCATTCACGCAACTTCCATACGATCTTCTTGCGGATCGTATTTCCAAGTGGTTAGACCACCGGTTGCGCGATCAAAAGATAATTATGTTTGGCGGAGTTCGGGTCCTCTAGATTGGCTAAGCTTTTTAAGACACTAGATAAACAATATTTACACTGAGCTATATGTTTAGTGTTACCTTCATTATCCACCTCGTCAATTATGTCGAAGTGATCCCAAACTGTCGAGGTACGCTTGTATTTTCTCCTGGAGGTTGCAACACTTGTCGACGCAGACGCAGTCGCACTCGCTGCTACTTCTCCACGCCCACTATTGCGACCACGACCTCCAATACGTCCACCATGGCTTGGATTAGTAGATTGCATTTGCTGCGTAACAAACTCATTAGTGGGAAATTGCCCTTCTTCTACATTGTGTTGGGCATCAACGGGAATACCACTATAACCAAAAGGATCCATTATAAAAAAATAAGATGAATTTGATAGACACTAGAGAGAGAGCTTTAGAAAAATTGTGAGAGAGATTGAGAGAACTTGAAAGAGATTGAGAGAGATTGAGAGAAATTGAGAGAGATTGAGAGGGATTGAGAGAGTTTGAGTGAGAAAAATGTGTGAGGGATGGGGGGTATTTATAGGGAAATTTTAGGGTTAAAAAATGATTTTTTTTTCAAACTCGGGCAGCTCGGGTTCGGGTAGTCGGGCAAACTCGGGCAGCTCGGGTTTTCGGGCAAATTTTGGGCAAAATTCAAAAAATTAGCCATTTTCGGGCAATTCGGGCAACTCGGGTTTTCGGGCCGAATTCGGGTAAAAATTCAAAAACCTAGCCGTTTTCGGGTTTTCGGGCAAAATTAAAAAAACTAGCCGTTTTCGGGTATTCGAGCAATTCTGGCACCTCGGGCGGGTCGGGCAGGCGGGAAAAATTCGGGCAAAATTCAAAAATTCGGGCTTCGGGTCGGGCAATTCGGGCACACCCAATTTTCGGGTCGGGCTTGGTCGGAAAAATGCAAAAAAATCCCGGCGGACGGCGGTATACGGTGGTTAGACGGCGGCGGGCAAGGGTGGACATGTCAAATCCGGGCTGCCCGAGCCCGAACCCGAATTTCTTGCTTGGACGGGCGGGAATTAGGCCGGCCCGCCCGAGCCCGAAAAAATTCGGGCATCAGGCGGCCCGCCGACCCGAAGTTCCAACACTATATATATAGTTTCATTAAATCGTCATGTAAGAAAGCAGTTTTAGCATCCATATATTCTAACTCCCAATCCTTTTGTGCAACCAAAGCTAGAATGGTTCTTATGGTCTTGTATTTGACAACTGGTGAGAATACTTATCTGTAGTCCACTCCTTTGACTTGTGTGAATCCCTTTGCCACAAATCTGGCCTTGAGTCTCCTTAGTTCTCCAGCTACTGCACCTCTTTAATCTTGTAGATCCATTTACAGGACACTGGTTTCTGCTTCTTGGGCTTATTAGTGTATACCCAAGTATTATTCTTCTTTAAGGATACCATTTCTTCTTTCATTAAGGCCTTTCACATATCAAACTGAGGGCATGAAATTGCTTTTTCATAGGAAACAGGTTCATTAGTTTCTAGGTCTTCTACCGAGTTTAGTGAAAAAGTAATAAGCTCACTTTCACCATATCTCTGAAGGGGTTTTACTTATCTTCTCTGTCTATCCCTTGAAAGTATATAGTCTCCAAGACTTCTAGTTTCTTCAAGCTAGATTTCCTTAGGCTTTACATTCTCTTTGAGTGGACTTGTTTGACCTTCATGAGTTTCATCTTCCTGCTAAGGTTTATCTAGAGCGACTTCTTCAGTTTGAGGATTAGGCTGTGGTGTTAAGTGTTTCTCCACCTCAATTTGAAGTTCGTGAGATGATCCAGTACTTGTCTCTGCATCATTAGAAATTCCCCTTTTAAGAAAGGCATATCAAATTCATTAAAAATAACATCTTTACTAAAAATAATTTTATATTTGGGATCATTTTTTACACAAAGTCTGTAACTTTTCACTCCCTTAGGATATCCTAAGAAAACACACTTCAAAGATCTAGGGTCTAATTTTCCTTCTCTTTGATGAGCATAAGCAGCACAACCAAAGGCTCTTAAATGTTTTAAGTTAGGTGGTTTTCCTATCTAAAGTTCTTCTGGGGTTTTTAATCGTATAGGTTTACAAGGACGCCTGTTTATTAAGTAAAAAGCAGTTGTAATTACTTCACCCTAGAAAGATTTAGGCAACCCAGATCCAAATAACATGCACCTAACTCATTCCATAAGAGTTCTATTCATCCTCTCTGCCACTCTATTTTATTGTGGTGTTTTCTTAACACTTCATGACAAAATTCCATTCCATTGTCGGTTCTTAAGGCTCTAAGTTTCCTGTTGGTTTGATTCTCAACTAAGGCTTTCCATTGTTTAAAGTAATTGAAACACGCATCCTTAGTTTTTAACAAATAAAGCCAAATTTTCTAGAATAATCATCAACAATGGAAAAAAAATACTTGAATATTGAGTGTGTTGGAACTTGTTCTGGGCCTATGGCCCCCATAGAACAACATGAACATAGTTTAATGGCTACTTAGCTCTGTAAAAAGATGTTGAGAACCTCAATCTGTGTTGCTTGCCCAAAATACACTGTTCACAGAATCCCAAGTTGTTTATTTTGTCTCCTCCAAGCAGGCTTTGTTTACTCAATTCTTGTAGGCCTCTCTCACTCACATAACCAAGCCTCATGTGCCAAATAGCCACCTTTGATTTTTCTGACACTATAGCAGTTGTAGTGCCAGTCACAGCTTGAGCTTGCAGAACATACATGCCTTGCTTCTTTCTTCCTTTCAGCAACACTAGAGAGCCTCTCGAGACCTTCATGGCTCCACCTTCTGTCTTGTAACTGTAGCCCTCATCATCTAATGTTCCTATAGAAACCAAGTTTCTACTCAATTCTGGTACATGCCTTACATTGTTCAAGACATGATGAGTACCATTTTCCAGCTTAAGGGTAATCTTCCCAGTTCCTATAACTGAGCATGAATTATTATTACCCATTAAGACCTGTTAGAGAGATTGTAATATATCTCTCAACCTTGATATCACAAAATTGGATTAAAACATATTCGGGAAGAGTAGGCTGACGCAAGCACGCGCTGCAGTGCGAAAGAGTGCGCACTGCAGCGCACGGACGCGCTGCAACGCGTTTGGGCGCTGCAGCCTGCGCAAAACAGACCTCTCGGGTCTGTTTTGCTAGGCACGCGCGCTGCAGCGCACGGGCGCGTTTGGGCGCTACAGCCTGCGCAAAACAGACCCGTCGGGTTTGTTTTGCTAGGCACGCGCGCTGCACGGCACGGCAGCGTGCGCTGCAGCGCGCGTTTGGGCACTGCAGCGCAAATCTTCGACGGAAAATGTGTTCGTGTGTTTTAGTGATCTGAAAAGGTCTCGAACCATTGTATCTATTTATGATATATTTTCTCACATATCTGAGCACTTATTAACAATAGAAATAATTATTGTTATAAGTGCATCAGCATATAAAAGATAACCATCAAATTGAAAAGGTATCTTTATGTGAAAGGTTGTAACACTTAAAGAGGATGGATGCATCCCTGTCTTTATACGATGGACTTCAGAAAATACAGATTACATTAATTGTTCTGGAACTCAATATTTTTGCTGGATATTGTGTTCAAGGGTTTGTTGTATCTTGGGGGTAATTTGTCATTTAGAACTCATTAGCAAACTTTGAGAAGTGATGGCAAATAAAACCTTAAAGGAAAGTATTCCTATACGCCTCAAACCCTTCTTTCTAAATTCTTTATTCTTTTCATCCTCCCAAATCCGAATTTCTCCAACAAGACCTTACCACCATCACGATCCACATATTCAGAGAATTAATCTTTATTTAGACACATGTGGTAGGTACAACCTGAATTTAGAATCCATTCATCCTTGGAATGATTCATCCCAGTAGCTAGCATCTTTAGACTATCATATCCATTATCACGACTTGCTACAGCAGCATCCCCTTCATCAGATTTCTGTTGAGTGAGCTTCTTTTTCCACTCTTTACAAAACCACTTTATATGTCCTAGTTTATTATAAAAGAAACATTTTCTTAATCCATTCCTTGACTTGGACCTTAAGATTGATCTATTCTTCTTTTTCCCTGCAGATTCTCTCTTGGGGTTTCTTCCTCTTGAGAATAGACCTTCATCACCAATTTGGGACAGTATATTTTTTATTTATAATTCTCTGGATGTTAAAGCAGATAATACATCCTCTAAGGTGAGACTATCTCTGGCATATTTAATGGCATTCTTCACTTCTCTAAATGTTTCGGGCAAGGAGATTAAGAGAATCATAGCTTGATTCTCTTCCTCAATCTTTTCACTAATATTAGCAAGATCTATAACAATCTTATTAAAGGCATTAAGATTTTATTCTAGACTCTTTCTAGTATCCATTCTAAAGCTGAAGAGACTTTTTTTCAGATAAATCTTATTAGTTAAGGACTTCATCTTATAGAGTTATTCAAGTTTCAGCCAAACCTTTGCAGCTTATCTTCTTCATTAACGTGCCTAAGCACATTATCTACTAGATAAAGAATGATGGCGGAATAGGCTATCTCTTGCATCTCTGCTTTCTCAGCATCTGGGGCATCCACGTCCTTCATATCACCTAGGGCCTTCGCAACCCTTTGTTGAACCAAAATTGCCTTTAGTTTCTTCCTCCATTGCCCAAAATCCCCTGATCTGTTGAATTTCTCAAGTTCAAAGTTCGTTGTCCCCATTGTTGATCCTATCTTGAACATCATAATTCAAGAAACCCTAATCTTGTACCTTGAGTCTTCAAGTAATTGCCTTCGAACCAAAGGCTCGGATACCATTGTTAGAACGAATCTAACACCAAGTCTCAGAAATCCTCATATCAAACCAAGAAATCAAATAAACACAACACAAGATTTTACCCAAGTTCGGCCAAAATCTTGACCTACATCTTGCTGAGCTCTTCCACAAGAGAGCTTGAATCCACTATCAAGAAGAAGAATATGCCTTAAATTCCTCACGAGATTACAATGAATACAGAAAACCCAAATTCTAGACTCTACCCGAGAAATCTCTCTAGTGTTTCCCAAAAAATCTCACAGAGGACAATTCCTCAAGTTCGCTTTCGATTTTCTCTTAACCCAAACACTTTTCTCTCAACTGATTGCTCTTTCTCTCTCTAGAATTGACACAATCTTAGTTTCTCTCTCTATCACAAAACCGATCTCAGAGAAAAACTAAAAAGAAAAAAGAAAAACTGCCGAATAAAAAATACAAACTTAATGCTTCGATATACAGCCATTGAGAAAGATGCTGACGTGGCAGGTTGTTGCTGATGCACTCATGTCATTCTTTCATTCGCTTCTTCTATCTGCTTAATGAAATGCTGCGTATTACTCCTGACTGATAAGAAACGACTTGTATCATTCTCACTGCATCAAGCAACAGCGAATGTCGTTTCTCTTTATTTCTTCTTCTTGTTTCATCAAGTGTTGACTTCAGGGATTACTCTCACATTATTTGCTACATATATCCATGCACAGGTACAACGTACACGATATTGCTGGGAGCAATTTATAAGCTCATGTACATAAACATTAGATTTTCGTCGAATTAATTAGTGAGGTTTAATTCCATGTATATAAATAAACGTACATATATATCATTAATTCTGTACGTATACGTGTATATGTATATTATATTTGCATGCATGACAATCGATTGCTAACGTAAAATTCTGCTTGCAGCTTATAAAATTAGCCGGAATTAATTATTTGAGAGCTTGGAGCCAATTGACTTGTGTACGTGTCCCCATGCAATACGTTATTAAAGTTCAAAAAGTGGGACCACCACATTGAAAACCACAAAAAGCTTTAACCGACCATCAATAGCCAACCGCGTCAAGAAATCTGACGCTCTCCTGATAACAACAACGGGAACAATAGTCTTTACGTTCTTGACGTGTGAGATTCTATTGAAAAATGTTAATCATTTCTTTTTGCGTTTTTCACTCATTTAAAACTATAATAATAAACTATATTATAGACAAAGTTGATCAGTGGTCAATTTGGGTAAGCTCAAAACCATTTTATATGAAAAACTTTCTGGATAGTGCCACCTGTTAGTCTGGAGGGATTTCTGGTGATTAAAAATGATGAAGCCTGTTACTATATATGTATTAATTAATTACTATAAAACTTAAAAAAAAAAATCAATCGGTTTATTAAATATTAACCCTATTTTTAATTGCAAATACACCTCATTGAGGACAGCTGTCAGCCAGATGCACTATGTCTTTTCTTAGTATTTTATTTTCTTCATCGAATTTGGTCATTGATTATGGAAGTAAAATGCTTTACTTCTTATTCAACAAGCGTCAAATCATCTGAAGATACGGTGAAAATCATGTGCGAAAGTGTCTTTATTCACTTATGTCTGTATATACTATTGTTTTTATGGTCAAATGCTATTATATTAATCTTCCACTAGATCCTCATTGATTTTCTTAAGAATGACGTCTTAACTTGTTACAAGTCTCTCACCCTCTTTTGGTTCACTTTGAATGCATTTTTTTTACCCCTAGCTAATTAATTACAGTTTCACTATTTACGAGCAAAGCATGGAGTAAAAGTTTCAGCTCTTAGTACTAGCTAGCTAGTTATGTTAGTGTTATATGATAATT
Organism: Morus notabilis; assembly: GCF_000414095.1. Classification (NCBI taxonomy): domain Eukaryota; kingdom Viridiplantae; phylum Streptophyta; class Magnoliopsida; order Rosales; family Moraceae; genus Morus; species Morus notabilis. Next base: position 12,905 of record NW_010361108.1, on the reverse strand, counting down.
ACAATTATTTAATTGCTATTCTGTATAATTATATTGAAAACGACCATAATCTTGGGCTAATGTCTCCATGCTTAGTATCAAGGCGACACCGATTCATTTAATTAATCAAACTAAGTGGACTATTATGTGGAATACGCATCGATAATAAAAGGGGGTATTTATAGTCAAATAAACCGTGCTTACATCTTATATACTCAAACGGGTAATTACTTGTCCAAAATCTAGGGTTTGCTTGTGCATGCAGCACCCAAATGAGGTTGCCTACGTGTTTGTGTTGACTGGCAGAAAATGCATTGTGGTTGGGTAGATTATCTAATTAATAATGATGTTAGTTTAAGTTTTGTTTTGAGCTAGATAATGAGAGAGATTTCTTCGTTATCTCAACACGTTTTTATTGTTATTTGTTTAGCCTACTTTCGGATATTTTATTGCTATTCTTAGATACGAGATCCAAAGCTTGCAAAGATTATTCAACTTTAGTACAATTAATTTAATTTCTTTTATGCTTCTCAGTCCATATTCGGTCGACTTATGATAATTATTAATTTTACTATTGTGATTTGTGAAGTGTGAAATTAATATTATTAAGATAGTACATAAGAACACCTGGCACAACAAATTTCTGGAACAATGCCGTTGCTAATTAAGGTGTACTAATTATCATTAAAAATTTTGAGTCCAACACAAGTATTCTGGGACACGTATGGCACGAAGATGGGTTTATCATTTATGGTTGTCTCGAATGGTGATCAGGTGAAGCCTCCTTCACGAGATCCCAATGTGTGGAAAGGTGATTGGTGTTTGTAAAAAGAGTAATATTGTTCTACGAATCATTTGTGCAACCAAAGATAAGGGAAGTTTTATTGTGTATGCAAGGAGCTATTAGGGTGTGTTTGGTTGGGAGGAATGGAAAAAAATCAATGCTTATTCTCATGTTTGGTCGGTTTTAAGAAAATGAATGACCATTTAAAATGGAATGACTTTTCCATTAAATTGGTGAATCACCATTTCTTCCTCATATGAGAGGAATGCCCATTTCAAGCTCCTTTAATTTTCTTTTCCATTATTACCCATGAATATTATAATTATTATATTAATATTTATAATATAATTAATATTATATTATAATAATTTATATAATATAATATAATTATATACGTATATTATATCATATTTAATATTATAATAATATCTTATATTACGTATTATACATTGTAATTATATTTATTAATATAATATACATTATATTTTATAATATTATAATTAAGTATTTATATAATTACAATATAAATTTATATTATAATAGATAATATACTATAATTAGAAATGATAATATACTATATTACATATTATAATTATAATATGTTATATTATATTATTACATTTTATAATTATACTATATTTCTAATAATATAATATAGTATAATTGTAACATTATAATATAAAATAATCACAATATCATTATTTTATTTTATTACATATCATTTTATATTATATATTATGATAGTACTATAATAATAAATAATTATATAACTATAATTATAATTATAATTATATATATTATATCCTTATAATTATATATATAATATTAGTTATTAAATGATTATATTAATATACATGATATTAGTTATATTAATATGATGGGTAATTTTGTCAAAATGAAAATATGCATATCTCATTCTATTGTATTTGTAAAAGTAGAACCAAACAAATGAATCATCTTTCCTTTCCATTCTATTCTATTACTATTAATATTATCATTCCTATTACCATTTCCTCACTGCAACCAAATGCACCCTAAGAGATGAACGACAAAACATACTATTAGTGTAGGAGTAGAGATGTCTTTTCTTTTCTTCGCCGCCCCTAAGAATGTGTCTAGAATTCGATACTCTAAAAACTCCACTTTAAGATCTTTGTCCGACTAATGTGTTTTGTGAGGTTGGGTATGTGATGACATGAGTGAAAATTAAACTCATCCTTCGAGTAAAATTGAATCAGATTACTATTAATGGCCCAAATTAATAATACTAACAATCGTACTTCCTAATGCGACGCAAAGGCACACAAATCATATTTGGGAACAGTCTTTTAAATTCCAAGCTAAGCTACTTCATCATCTATCTAGACCAAGGGGATTAAAAATCCACTCTGAAATTATATATGAACACTCACAACACTTCTTTGAAATCCAGCATAGTTAAATGAAACTTTGTCTTCCCTGACGTTAAATTAATACCGAAATGTCAATGAATTACATTATCAGCTCCTCATCAGCAATATTACTGCTCTAGGTTACTGAATATTCATTTTGCAAACAATTCACGCAGCATATAATTTTAGCTGGCAATCAACCGATACATCTTCAAAATTTCATGTAAACCGAGACTAAATTTGGGTGACTGAGATTTTTTTTTTTTTTTTCCTTTCCTGTTGTCTTTTATTATTCCATATTTTACTTTTTTCTGTAAAAAAAAAAATTGGAACTCAATGTAGATGAAGTAACACATCCTCTGTCAAACCGTTGTGGCACAAGAGATGAGCTCTATGATCCTATTGTGCAAGTTTCCATTGGTCACAAGGACACCGCCCGAGGGATAAATGATCCTCCGTCCACTTTCGTCGGCCGTGAGATCGATGTGACTCCCTTTCCAATCAGTCACCTAATCACATCAGCACGGGTTAATCTCTTTGATTAAGACAAATTTACAGATCCATGATTTGTCAAAAACTCGAAAGATAATCGTTGAAATAACAGCAGAAATGTGTAGTTCTGATGTATGGTTCGTACAATTTTACAACGACATTTATATCAAAGTGAGCCGAACAAACAACAACGGGATTCCTTCATTAAAAGCCAATCCAAAGTACATGACTGTTTATGGTTTATGAACAAGGTACAGAGCTGTGAGAAGCGGCCGTTAAGACTTATGTTTCATCAAGTATTATACATGGGAAAGTGGAAGCTCAGATATAGTTAACTATGGTTCAACATATGGTATGAGTACTAACATGCTATTAGCAATTTCACACTAGATAGTTAAGAACTACCCTCAAAAAATAAAAGAAACACGCTTCAGTGAAGAATGCGCGTCTAAAATTTGTCGTGTTACAGTACCAACACCGGCATTTTCTCTCTCTTTCATCACCTTTGTATCATCTTTTTTTTTTGTTAATAAATTCTTTGGACTTATCAAGTGGAGGTGTCATTTAAATGAAGAGGACGGACTCCCCGTGATGACATCTATATCATCACATATTTGTCCTATATTCTTTTTTTTTTTTTTTCAATCACTCTTGCGTAAGTATTCAATTAGTGATATGAGATAGTCTTATCCCTTCAGTTAGCATTTGAGAATTTTTAATGTTACAACTTACACATGTATTTATCAAAATACTTCTAGCAGTCCCAAGTAAAGTACATATCCAATAATATTGCTGCAAAATTAGGCAAATCGAAAACCTTACTAAGCTGCTATATGAGAAAACAAAAAAGTTCCCTCTAGTTTCCTTTCTGTTTCAGATTTGATCAGTTCGACTTTTTTTGTTTTGTACTTGTTACCATGTAGCTCATCAGAAGGATGATCACAATGTTAAGAGACAAAATTGGAAGTAAAAAATGGAAATATGCAGGGTAGGCGGAATATACCTTTCCACCAGCTTCATGCACACATATCATGCCAACAGCGTGATCCCAAGCCTGGTTGTAATAAATTGAATTAACATTGCTAAAGCTTTTGAATTCACTGACTGACAAGAGCGCAACACAAAAATACCTTGATAGTTGTTTGAACTTTTGCCCGAAGAATGAAAACTGACGCCCTACCTGAAGCCACCATTAGATACTTGCATAAGCTGCTTACAACAAACATAAAAGTCAAAGCTTTTCCTGGTCAAGATTGATCCGTAATTGAACAGTGATTCGCATATCTAATTGTCACAGTTAAAAGCCAGATAGAGATAGGATACAGGGTACAAACATTTGTATGGCTATCTGAAAGAACAAAAAGAAAAGGGAAATATATATATATATACACACACACACACACACACACACACACACACACACATATCTTAAACAAAAATAGAAGTTGACATATTAGTGAGGATTTTTAATGTTCGCGATATGGATCGTTTAGACGTTGCCTACACGCTCCTTGAGTAGTTTAATAGATAAGGAAATATGAGTCCTAACTCCAAGCTAGGGAAAAAGAGATGAGGCACAGATAAAAGATTCCCAGTTTGTTGAATAAAGAA